>NC_092805.1:158516408-158823935 GCF_040954645.1 Diabrotica undecimpunctata
GAATTGGATATCGATGATTTTTTTTTACATTATAGGTGTATTTCTAATTAATTAACATAATAATGTTTTTTGAGAAATGTCAACGTTTTACCTACATACGGGGTGAAAAAATTAAGTTTTGTTTTTTTATCTAATTTTGCAACAACCTGTGGAATGTATTAGAAACAAACGCTACATGTTAATAATATTTTGAGATTGCCTCATTCTTTCTCCACATTTTTGTAAACAAATCATCTCGATATCTTTTTATCAAAAAAGAAAAGCATTATACGTGATTTTCTACTTTCCAAAATTAACGCATTACCTCAACTCTGCCATAATTTTTAAGTTATTTTGCTTTTGAATCGTTAATTGGATTTTGATGATTTTTTTTCCGAAATGCAGACCTATTTCTAAGTATTTACTGTATTAATGTTATCTAGGAAATGTCAACGTTTCACCCATATACGGGGTGTAAAAATAAATTTGAGTTTTCATCTTATTTTGTAAAACCCTGTGGAATTTATTAAAAGCAAACGTTACATCTTATTAATATTTCGAAAAAACTCCATTTTCGTAAAAAAAAATCATTGATATCTTTATTATCAAAAAAGAAAAGTACATTCAAAGCATAACGTGATTTTATCGAATTGTAATACTTATTATTGGAAGTAGTTAGTTGGCTGTGAAGAATCAAACAATTTGACAGGACAGTTTTGAACTGCCAATATTGTTTACATTAAAAAAAATTGTTGATTAGTTGACATGGACAGTATTTCAAGAAATCTGAGCCGAGATGAATGAGTTCAGGCAATTACTTTAGCTGACGTAGGGTTAAGTAATCGTGAAATAGGCTTAATATTAAGAGTATTTCATACTACAATATCACGAATCATTCAACGTTTTTAAAAACAAACGACCATACGACATGGCGTGGACAAGGAAGAGGAAGACTCACAATAACATGACAAAATCAGTTCATTAGGCTTCGTGCTATAAGAGAACGTTTGCTCACAACGAGACATTTACAAATATAAGTGGCAAATGTTTATAATATTCAATTTAGTAGAAACACTATACAAAGGCGTCTCGCTGAACAAGATCTGCATATAAGGATACCAGTCAGAGCACCAGCTTTAAACGTAAATCATCGTTCACTGATGAATCGAGGTATTGCTTATATAGCTCAGATAAACGTGTGAGTTATTCGACGGCCAATAAAAGGCAACGCACAGTGCAATATACGACATATTACTTTATTCAATGGAGGATCTGTAATGGTTTGGGGAGGAATATCTCTTACAGCGCGAACGGAACTTGTTGTTTTACGAAGAGGATCCTTAACAAGTGAAAGGTATATTACTGACATTTTGTCTAACCATGTAGTTCCATTTGCTCCTTACATGGGAAATAATTTTCTTTTAATGCATGATAACGCTCGACCACATGTTGCACGTAAAATAGCTTCAAACTTCTAGTACATTTAAAGTGGTGTGTAGTATATATAGTATATATTATATATATATATATATATATATATATATATATATATATATATATATATATATGTATGTATATATATATATATATATATATATATATATATATATATATATAGTTATATCAATTACCATAATTACCATACTAATTCAACATCGATTTAAGTTAGCCGACAGTGTGAACCCTTGATAGTCTGCACTTGTACTATTTTCAATTAAAATTACATGTTTGACCCATCAACTGGTGAGTACTGAATAATTAATGTAGCCACAACAAAGGAATTAGTGCGGGAATTAATAATGGATGGAAGGGGTAATCCGGAGATCCAATAGTTTATGAGTTTACCCGTCATTTCTAAGTGGGAATATCTCTGTGAACTACTTTTATGTTATAATAAACTTTTCTGTTGAAAAAACTTTTTTTTGTAATCTAATATATTGATTTATTGTTAATAAATAGCTAAGATAGTAATTTTCTAAAATTATTTGTTATTATTTTACAAAAGAAATATTATATTAATGTACCAAGACAGTTTTTAATAATGTTTTACAGAACAAAGGAATCCCTTTGATCTTTTAAGTTGTAAATAGATCTATAGATACAGACGACACAAAATTACTTAACGAAACAGTTACAAATTTTATGAAGAAGAACTATATATATATATATATATATATATATATATATATATATATATATATAAAATATATATATATATAAAATATATATATATATATAAAATATATATATATATATATATATATATATATATATATACTGCGTATAACTCTATCACCAAGAATTCCCGCTAACATCCAAACAAAGCGCAGAGAATGATCTTATCAAAAGAGATGACAACCACCTCTTGGCTGCTCTCGGACTAAAAGTCAACATTCTGAAACAACAACAATGGAGGCAAGTTACGGCTGATCTGGATTACAGAGACGGAGAAAAATTCTGTCAAAAATTCAGTCCTAACCAAACAAAAAATTCAACATCATTCTCATCTAACGTCCCCAAGTAAATACAGACACCGTCAGGAGTCTGATAAAAGCACAGTCCCTGATCCAGATGGCATACACAGGTGAAAAAACTCAGAATCCATTTTTCCATTTTAAAGCTGGTATATCTTTTTACCTACTTGAAAATAGCCAATGCTATCATGATACCTAAATCAGGCAAACCCCCACCAGTACTGAATCCTATAGACCAATTTCGCTCCTAAGTATTCTGGACAAGATCTACGAGAGAATCCTCAAAAAAGGCGTTCAGAACATCTAGAGGCTTATCAAATCACATTTAACAATTAATTTGGATTTAGAACTAGTCATTCTACACAATGCATTGATAGAATCAGTAATTTTTACTTCTTAGACAATCAATGAAAACAACAGGGAAGGTATTGGTATCATTCTAGATGTCCAGAAAGCATTTCATCAGGTCTGGAACGCTGGTCTGATTAAAAAACTACACCACTATCCGTGTTAAACTCGCTGATAATCACTCCATACTATTCACTCCTGTAGCAGGAGTCCCACAGTGTTTATGCGCCTAACGCACAAATTTATTTGCAAAAATACGTCACACAATTATCTGTTTATTTTATTGTAGTAAAATAAACTACCAACAAAGCTATTCTCCTTAGATATAATCTTAAGTAAAAAAACGCATATCTTATAGAAAAATATAAAAAAAAAACAAATATCCTCATGTGCTCATCCGAGTTAACTCGGGCGTAATCTCTTTAAATAAAAAAACTTCAAGTAAGGGAAGAAAATCTCAATTCAGGTGCAATAATTTTAAATATTTATCATAGTGACATTACAGTCTATAGCACAGACCACTAATAAAGTCTATAGTCTAAAATAAGGAGTGACACACAGAGGTATGTCACAGGTAGGGCGCAAGTATCTTGTCTCTCTTCTCATCTTCTTTCCAATCGCATCTCTAACTCTGCTACATATTTCCCATTGACGAGTTGAATTTTGTTTTTCTTTTCGTATCCGGAATATATTCGAGGAAATAACACCCTGTGAGTCTAACAGGTGTAAGGCTCGTTGATGGACGGCCTTTGCGAGATACGAAATCATCTTGATGATATTTTTCCATTATAAGTTGTATTAGTTCCAGTCTGTAAAATAATTATGATTTATTCTCTCCAGTTTTACAAAATAGTACAAAGTAATTGTTTAAGCTAAATTTTTGTAGAATTTCTTTTTGTTAGTTCCCGGGTAGCGTTGGAATGGACAGTTGAGGTCGATAACATATCCTTTTTGAGACCACACATCTTGCCTCTTTGAAATGCTACAATTCACTTTTTCGCAAGTTTTTGTTTTTTAGACTATAAAAATAAACAAAAACTAGAAAAATAACTAATGCCCTTCAAGAGACGAATAAATGTGCCACTTATATCTGCTTTGCTATCGAATTAATTTTAACTAAACATTCCAGCCGTAAGTCGAGCGCTAGAAGTTTAAAATTAAAAACGAGAAAACAAGTGGAGGAACCGTTATTTAGCACTAGGCGAGTTAAAACGGGTAGTTAACAAATATTTTAAGCCCGCGTTAACTCGGGTACGCGAAAATAGTAACGTAGTTTAAGCCCGAGTTACCTCGGGTGAGTACGTTAAGCGATTAATAATAGCGCCTATTTCCTATTTAGTCTATAACAGTGTCCTTTCTTGAAAAGGCTCAAGCACAGCTTGTCCCCATAGTTAAGTGAAGCAGCAAATGGTGAGTAACTCTAAACATAACAAAAACGGAGAGAGGTTCGAATTCAAGCCGTCAGTGTTCTAGTTGGGTGTAGAGTTTTCAGACATTCAACTGGAACACACCTTAAAACATCCTACACGGGACAAGAAATAGATCCAACCTTCTAAAAGCACTAAACGGTAAATTTTGGAACACTAACCATATTAATTTTTTTCACACGCATAAAACATACATTAGGCCAATAAACGAATACAGAGCCAGAATCTACCTTGATCACCACACAAGATAAATAAACCAAATCATGACTACAGAGCGGAAAATCTTAAGGAAAACAAATCATGGCGAAAAGACTGCTGGATTTTCAGTGGTCGTACTCATTCCCGGTTAGAGTGCAGAACTAGACAAAAGATGTTCTTGTTCCGATATGAAAAATTAAATGAATTTATAAAATATTGTAGCTACCGGGAAAGCCAAATATCGACTGGACCATTGGCGAGGAGGCCACAGTCGATAGATCGAAAATGCTTACACAAAACAATCAGAGGCTTGGTTTCAAAACCAGTAACGACAATTAATTCTCTAGATAACCGAATGCAATAACAGGTTAAATTATCAAAAGACGATATTATCGAAGCTTTAATAGATACCCAACCTTCTTGATGCTACGGTGGATTTAAAATAGCAAACAGTAATTACGCCCAGAGAAGAATTTGGCAATCATATAGAATTCGGTTAGTGCATCAGTCGGAAACGGGCCAGTAAAATACCAATTTACATTTTTGTAAATAATGCAACTAAAACTACTAAAAAATGAAAAGGTCATTCAATCAGTATCAGTCAAACAATCATCATCGTATAACAGATCAACTGGCAAACAAAATTCGAATTTTCTCAAACCATACTGCAAAATTAAAAACATCCGTACACCGATCTAAAGAACCTGTTTAAAATCCACTGTATTAATACAACTCAGCAACAAACATGACACCTTAAACTTACATAAAAAAATGAAAGAACTTACAGGCAACACCAGACACAAGAAAGAAGAACACTCATAACAAGAGATAATAATGGAGGAATACTTACTGAAGAGTGCAAAATAAAGGAAGTATGGGGACAATATCCAATCCATCTGTTCCATGACGAGAGGGAAAATGAACAAGATATAGGTGAAGAAGAACAATACCTACAAATTTTACCCTCAGAAGTAAAGAATGCCCTACAGAATGCAAAATAATAAAAAGTACCGGGTCCTGATTAAATTCCAGTTGAACTGTTAAAAGCCTTAGATGACGGTAATATAAAGAGACTTACCCAAATTCACAACCACATATATGTAGAGGGCCACATCTCCCAGATATGGCTTAAATGGATATTTTTACCTCTATCAATAAATAACAATCCCAAATTATGTAATGACTATAGATTGATAAGCCTAATGTGCCACCCTTTAAAGATTCTCTCTAAAATTTGTACAAAACCGAATTTATAAGAAATGCGAGGAGCAGATAGATCAAACGCAGTTTGGCTTCAGAGGAGGCATGGGTACAAGAGAGAAGGCCTTTGACCGAGTGCAGCATATGAAGTTAATAGATGAATTAAAAAACATAAATTTATACAAAAAGACATTGAGTTTATTAAGGCTATATACTAGAACCAGAAAGCAGTAGTAAAGGTGAACGATATAGAAACAAATAAAATACCGATTGCAAGAGGGGTCAGCAAGGATGCGTCTTGTCTCCGACGCTTTTCAACGTGTACTCACAGGTCATATTCAGAAAAGCCTTATGGGAAAGAAAAGAGGGAATAAGAATTGGTGGAAAAATTGTAAACACCATGAGATTTGCAGATCACACAGCAATTATGGCTGAGAGTATAGAAGAACTACAAATTTTATTAGATGCCATAAATACTGAATGTATTTAAATGGAACTTGACATCAACATAGATAAGACCAAATTTATGATAGTATCAAGGAGTTTAATAAATAATTAACAACTAATAATAATAAGCCTTGGTGGACAGCAAATAGAGAGAGTGACAAAATATAAATATCTAGTAGCTTACATCAACAGAGAATTAGATATTGTTTAATTTTCTAGAAATTTAGATTTATACATGCTTTAATACCTACCTATCCAATTTTTGTTATTTGTGTTAATGGAATTTAAACGTTTTTCGCTTGTTTTATTACGGAAAATGAAAGTACTCGGGCTGCGTCTAAGCCATATTTTATGGAGGATATATTCAGAGGCTTTATTAAAAACTTAGCGCTAGTAAGTATGCAGCAGGAGATATTAAAGTGATATATTGGACTATTAAAGTTGGGATAAATGGAAATATATGCTTACTGAAGGTGACAATTAAAACCATTTATAGATCCATTGAGACATATTTTACTATCTGGAAATAAAACCGTATGATGCACAAGAAGCTCTTGGACATTTACTGGGAACGTATATGTGCCGTTATATGAAATAATTACATGAATAATGTTTGTATATCCTATTATTACAAATTTTGTTTCGTTTCGAAAGGCTGTAAGTCTATAAAAATTGGATGAATTTTATAGCTATAAGTTTCAATATAAAGTTTAGATTTTCATTGAAAATTTGTGCAAATATTACTTCTTAATGTTTATCAACAAGGGAGATATAATTTTTTAAAAAATAGTCCCTAACTTTGTTCCTATTGGTCATAGAACGTTTTTTTTAAATGTGAGTTTTTTACCAGCTATCCAATGGTTGTACGTACAAATCTGTAACTTAAAAAATATAGAAGTTATTACAATTGTTTATAAGTAAAAACATACCCCTTTTTCAAACGTTTATTTTGTAAATAATTTCGATGAAAACGCAATAATTATGCATTTAACTTTTGAGATAGTTAAAGTCTTAATCCTACGAAATTTGTTAAATGTGTCTATTATCATTAATAGAGCACGTTCAATAGTTTATTTAGTTAACCTCAGGGATAAATAAATTTAAAAGACGGTAATTCCTCGATATTCAAATGTAATAATAATATTTTATTTTTTTTGAATAAAAAAATTAATAAAATTTATATTCTTGATATACAAAAATGATATTAATATTGTTTATGTAAAATATAAGGGAAAAAACTTCAAATGGTGACCATAAATTATTAGAAAAAAAAAATCGGTTGCCTGTAAAGTCGGTTTTACGGGCGGATATTTTACGTGACAACGTCTTTTTCTGGGTAGAATATTTATTGATATGAATATTATTAAATTGCACAATAGGAACAAGGAATTGAATGAAAATAAGAATTGCACAAATTTTAACTATAGAAATATATTTTGTTTACTAAAACATTGTACATGTAAACTTAAACTTAACTAATTTCTATTTGAGTGATTTTGTTGAGGATAGGACGATGATAGGAGAAATATGAAATGAAAGGAAGTGTTTCTGCTGTAATGTGTCTTGAACGCCAAAAACGCTCGAGAAAGACAGAGACACAAGCACGGAAGCACGCACCGATTCAACGCGCCTAATTCTCTAGTGCTTTGCGCGCAGCGGACCGATCATGTTTGAGTGGGAGAGAGACGCAAGGCATTCGCCGGTCCGGCGGGCCTCTCTCTCGTTCGGTGACTCACTGTAACAGACGTGAGCGGGCGTTACACTTTTTCATGAATGACTCTGAGCCACAACCTAATTTAAGACGTTGTCACGTCAAAAAAAACGCAAGGTAAAAATACGAGTACTTTTTCATCTATTCATCATATAGTAACACCCACCTATGTCTTAAAAGCTTCAGATATCTGCGAAAAAATTTTTGACCTTTTTTTTAACCACACTGGGCTAAAAGGGGTTCGTTGTATTGATCTCATGAGAATCATAAAAAATGGCAACAATCGCGCCACATTTATTTATTTAAAACCTCTATAAAAATTGCTTTAATTTGCGGCAAAATACACATATTGTATAAGAAAGCTGCACTCTTTACCTTTAAAATGCATCTTGATTTTTGTCGATAGGACACTCGAATCAATAGATATTGAATTTTTAGCGTCGAATTGACACAAATTTTAATAAACATTGATTTCGCGCGCGTAACACATTCAAAATCTCCGATCGTTTCAATCGTTGTTTGTGAGAGAACGGTTCATTCTACGCAAAAAATGTAAATAACTATTTTTGTTTAAAATTATCTTAGTTACATTTTTTATTTGAAACATTTTTTTCTATGGCTTACAGATTCTTGATAAATCGATTGTTTTCCGTTTTCCCCCCTCTCCGTGGGAGGTTTTAGGGAAAACACCAGGGGTAAAAGTGGTAAACTTTTTTACATCTTTTTTAGCGTCCTTAAATTGACATTTTCGGCAAAATTCAGCTTGTTCGTATGATTTTTAGGGGTTCAGTGGCATTTTTGTCTCTGACCACTGGAGTAATGTTTAATTTCATGTTTTTTCTTATTTCCGAAATGGAAACCTATAATTTGAACAAAATGAGAAGAGAAGCAGAGTATTGAATGAGACAGTGTGACGTCACTGTCGATAAGCGTTAGATCTGCATTACTGGCCGAGCATGAACCTTAGTCAAGACCGGAACCATTTGTTAACTGTCGGTCAGCCAATTCTTCTTTGTCTGTCAACTATCCATTCTTCTTCTTTTCCCTAGTTAATGTCAGGACGAAGCTACACCGACGCGGGAATATGACACAAGCACGACAGACATATTTTGATGTTTAAAGATTTGAAACTGTCATACGTTTAGAAACCATAACGAGCTGCATACTATATTTTGTCCACGACGAACAAGTACTTTATTTAAAGTTGTTATTATACTTCCAGTCTCAGGTAAGAACTTGTTGGTCATAGACGGTTCTTCGATAGCCATCAGGCAACAATTTTTCTTGATCATGTTTATAAAAACATACGGAGTGCACTGTATATCCGATTTCATTGACATTAACATAGGAAAAAGGACATTGTGAACCAAGGATCAGAACTTCTACCGGAAATCACAAAAGGCGAAATAAAACTAGCCCTAAGAAGAGCTAAAAACAACAAATCTCCAGGCAAAGATTGTGTAGTTGTAAAATGTCAATAAATTGGATGAGAAGTGCTCAAGATAGAGCACAATGGACAAAAATGAGGGAGGCCTATGTCAGCAGTGACCAGTATATTCAAAAGTAACTACAAGCACAAAATTCCTCTAGTAGTAATGACGAAGAGCCAAAATTGGATGCAAAACTGAGACTAAAGAAAAACGCTCGACTATAGCCTGAATTATTAAAATGGACGAAGAATTCACCACTACAACATCTTGTAAATAAAACTTTTGTATTTGATCAGCCTCTTGGTATACAGTATAGTATTGAAAAGATAACATTTTTTTCTTAAAATCATATTTCAATCGTTTAATGATATTTTATGTATTAAATATTTGAATAATTTAATAGTACCTATTGAGAAACAGTTTACACGATGCGTTGCTTTTGGTAACTGAGGGACAGACTTTCAAATCGCACTTTGTCCATATTTTCACATTCTGACTTCGAGGTGGTGTTGAATTCTTCAAAACATCATCTATTAATTTACATACTCCTAGATATTCTAAACGAATTATTTTACGTTTATTTTTGACTTCAAAAATCACCTAGACAAACAAAACGCATTTTGTCCAGTAGCGAGAGACAAACAAATAGCGCTATTTTGCTTGCAATGGCTTTTTACCATAATGGCTTTTTAGCATACATTGTAGAAGCTATCAGTATATGACATTATCAGGGCTTAATAAGTTTTTTTTTGATTAAAATAATAATATTAAAATGAGTGGAGGTGAACATATACTTGGTGATACAAAGAAGAAGATACGAGAAAAACAAAAAAAAAATACTACGGCAAGAACGTAAGAGAGAAATAAGGTAAATTGCAGGTAATGTTGTGTTTTTGTGATTTAATTTCTTTTATTTGTTTTAGATTTAGATCCAGGGCTACTGCCAATCTTCCAAAATTGCCTATTACGGAAGCATTCTATGCTCAGCAACTGATTTTTTATGCATTTTGTGTGACAGATATTTTAACAAAAACTCCTGTTTTTTATACGTGGCTTGAGCATGAAGCAGGAAGAGGTGTGGTAGAAATAAGTTTTGCGTTGACTGACTTTCTAAAAAAGACTGATTTTGACCCAGATATTAAACATCTAAGATTGTTTTTGGATGGATGTGGTAATCAGAATTAAAATCTCCACATGGTACATGCACTCACATTGTGGCTTTTGAATAATGCTCCAAAAACTATTAAAACATTTTCCCGTTCGTGGCCATTCGTTTATGCCAGCCGATCAAGTTGAGCTAGACTTACGTGCCTATGCTTTTATAAAGTCACCAGACAAATATTATGAAATCTATTTTAAGAAAGGACTTAAGCTGGACTCTGATTGGACTTTGAATGACATAAAACATGCAGCACTTTCACTTAAAAAATTTATAGATATCAGTGGAGCTAAAATAATAAACATAACTCGAGGCAAACAAACTGCTGGGGAAAGTAAAATCTTGTATAAAACAGAGTAATTGTATATAAATGATGACTCTTTTAAAAGTTTTAAGTATTATTCAACAACAACAAAAACTAAGTAACATAGTACTGCCGGATTTGCAAATGAAGCATGCTGTTAAGAAGAAAAAACTGGATAGCTTATCAAAATTTTTAGTTAGTTTATTAGGCAAAAAATGGGCACTAGATCCAGAGTTAACTTGGTTAGATCCAAATTTGAAAGAGCAGTAACGTAAAAATACAATTGAAAAAGACCAGACCAGCAATTAATATGAAGATGGAGAAGAATGTTGCTGTCGTCTGGAGGACGACATACATGTCATATGATTTTTTCTTACTATATTGCATTCCAAACAGGCAGACATGCATTTTTAATTCATATCATCATAAAATTAAACAATCAAACAAACTACATTTTGTCATTTAAAGACAACCAAATGGCGTTTTGTCCATCAAATATTTTTTTTAGAAAAAACTAATAAAGCTTCTTCTTCTTCTTCTTCAGGTGCCATCTCCGCTACGGAGGTTGGCAATCATCATAGGTATTTTAATTTTTGAGGCAGTAGCTCTAAATAGTTGTTTTGAGCTGCATCCAAACCATTCTCTCAGGTTCTTAAGCCATGAAATTCGTCTTCTTCCGATGCTTCTTCTGCCATCTATCTTTCCGTGCATTATGAGTCGCAGGATGCCATACTTCTCGCCCCGCATCACATGTCCGAGATACTGTAGCTTTCTTTCTTTAATTGTAAGTTCAACATCCTTCTCTTTACCTATTCTTCTCAGTACTTCATTGTTCGTAACTCTATCTACCCAGGAAACCAACAAAATTTTTCTATAGGTCCACATTTCAAAGTCGTCTCATTGTGTCTAGATTTAACGTCCATGATTCCACTCCATAGTATAGTACACTGTATACGTAACATTTTGTTAGGCGTACTATAAGAGCTAATGTTAAGTCTTTGCCACATAGGACCTTTTTCATTTTCATAAAATTAGAATGTGCTTTTTCTATTCTGACTTTGATTTCTGCAGTGTAGTCATTATTTTCTGTTATAAGTGTTCCTAGGTAAGTGTGCTTTTTTACTCTTTCGATCTGCTGGCCCTCTACTATTAAGATTTCGTTAGTATTATGGTTGTTTTTACAAATTTTTATAAACTTCGTCTTTTTGATATTGAGCGAGAGTCTGTACTCCCTACTACACATTACTATCTAGATCTTTCTAGATCTTGTAAATTGTCGGCTATTATTACTGTATCATCTGTATGTCTGATGTTGTTAACTAATACTCTATTTACTCTTATGCCGACTGTTTTAACTTCCAGAGTTTCTCGAATTACCTCTTCAGAATAAGCATTAAATAATAGAGGTGATATTTAGAGGTGGTATTTCCATTTCTTCAGATGTCTCTTGTTCAATTCGTACTATTGCTCTCTGATTGTAATAAAAGTTTGTTATTAGCCTTAAATCTTTCGATTTAAGGCTAATAACCTAGATGAAATCTTTCATCTAGGTTTTTATTTTTTAGATTTTTCATGAGTCGGTCATGTTTTAATTTATGAAACGCTTTATTGTAGTCTATAAAACAGACGTAAAGAGGACGGTTATCATCCAAACATGTCTAAGTTAACACGTTGAAGGAGAATAGTGCCTGTCTGGTACCCATACCATTGCGGAATCCATATTGTGTGTCACTAATATCCAGCTCCAGTTTAGAGTGAATTCTGGCGTGCATAATTTTCAACAGAATTTTCAAGGTATGTGACATTAAGCTTACGGTTCGCTGCACTGCACTCTTTGGCATTCACTTTCTTTGGCAAACACACAAATGCTGATGTCAACATTTCTCTAGGATGATTCTCGTAGTATAGATAGCGTTGAACAGTTCTACTATTATGTCCAGGCTTTTCTCGTTGACTAACTTTAATAGCTCGCTTGGTAATTCATCTGGACCAGCAGATTTATTGGTTTTCATTGAGTTTAATGCCTGACTAACTAGTAAAGCTTGATGAAACTTAACTAAATAGGATAAATTGATAATAAAAAGTACATTTATTTATATTTTGTGTTTTTATTTTAACTTTATTAATAATTGAGTAGCAGTTTTTCTGACTTCCTGAAAAATGTTAAAAATGGACAAAGTGCGATATGAAAGTCTGCTCCTTAACTTAACTTTTAATAAAGGGTGAAATACATATGAAGTATTTTTTGTAATAAAACGTATTTTCCCTTAATATATAATTCATAATTTTAATGTATAAAACGTAAAAAACAATTTCTCCTTAATCCATTTATAGATAACATTTTTACAGGTTTCCACTGTGTCTACCTGCCTGTCTTGTAGGGGATTACAGTTCATATAGCTCCGTAATGGAACACACATACTAAAACAATTAAACTCGAATTAGGTTCGTGTAGTGTACACCCTACGTTGTCTCATCATCCCTATGGAATACTAATATAATTGTTTATGGATCCCATGAACTTAATACTCATTTCTGCTGACGGGAAATGTATATCGCTATGCGAAGAATATCCTTGAGGATAAATGAGTATGTTATCTTAGAATAAAATGTTCTTGAAAACGAAACTGGGTTATTAAAGGAGAACGGGAAATGTTATTCATACTTGAGGAAATACTGCGTGCTTTGGTTTAATTCTTTATTTTTATACTATTGGATTACTCGTATAACAAATTATTAAAATTAAAATATTTTATTTGCTTATGTTAAAATATTATTTTGTTTAACGTGTATTTGATTGATTGTTAAATAATATTTTATATGTAACTAAACTACTATTGACTGTAATGAGAATTACATTTTTCTTTTGTCTTGACGTTTCGAATTCCAATCCCAAAATCGTTTCCAAAATTCTAAAATAAAATTGTGAGTAATCTTAACCTGTAAATGTCTATAACTAACAGTGTGTGGTATATCAGCAAAGCAGCAAACCAAAAAAGGACGTGGATATCCCCCTATAAAAAGACGAAAAACGAGATCGATTACTTCTTGTGTGGGAACAAAGATATTTGTGAAGATATAACTTCTCTCAATCGATTAACAACTGGCAGCGATCATTGCCTTTTAGGAGCAAGGATTCTTGTTAAGCAGACGAAAACCAGTAGAAATAGGTAACATAATTATTGTAATCAGATCGAACAACCTAAAATTCGACAGAAGGGAGATGAGTACAGAGAAGTCTTAAGAAAAAAATTTGTAGAACATTATCAAGAAGAATATTGCGACATGAACACAATTAATAAAGAAATGCAACGAAAGCTCTGTAAAGCAGGACTGACTGTTGCAAAGAAAACGAAAAATAAAGAAGACAGAATAAGTGATTTGTCAAAAAATAGAACAAAACGGTTGATTGAAAAGAGACGCATATTTCTAAGCGAAGGAAAGCGAAACACCGATGGTTTCAAAGAATTGAATAAACAAATGAAGAAGAAAGTAAAGGAAGATTTAAGGATCTACAAAGAAAACAAGGTAGAAAAAATAATAGAAAAGAACCCAGGCCTGAAATGTTTTAAGATCAAACTTACGAAGGCCTATAATAATCTCATTAAAGGATAAAGATGGAAAAGAAATAAGAGAAAAGAACGATATCCTAAAAGTTACTCAAACGTTTTAGCATGATTAATATTCCTCAAACAAGAACCCAGATAACACTGCAAAGGAAGATCTTAAGAGAAAGATAACAAAGGTCAACTCCCTAACATAGAATCCTTCGAAATAAAACAAGCTATGGCAAAACTAAAGAACAATAAGGCTCAGGGCCCAAATGGAATACTTGTAGAAATGTTGAAGGAGGTGAGTGAAATTATTCTCGAAGCATTGAATAATTTTTTAACGAATGTCTTTACAGAGGAAAACACCCAGATCATTGCAATGAAATTTTGACAATACTTCTCTTTAAAAAACGAGACAGGGGAAATCTGAAGAACTATAGACCAATCTCCCTGCTCTCCCAAATGTACAAACTGTTTATAAGAGTAATAACTAACAGGTTAACGTTGAAGCTCGATAGCTATCAACCGGTAGAGCAGGCAGGATTCTGAAAAGGTTGCAGTACAGCGGATCATCTTCTAACAGTTAGAACGCGAATGAAAGCCCATGAATATCACTTGAACTTATACATTGGCTTCATTGATTACGAAAAAGCATTCGACTCCAGAGAACTTTGAGCAATAGAGAAAGCTATGAACAACTGAACGATAGACTCCCAATACAGAATGTTCATACATAATATTTACAAGAAAGCTACAATGAAAATACAAATAGATGCGAAAAGCTACAACAATCAACAGAGGAGTTCACCAGGGAGATGTTATTTTACCAAAGCTTTTTACACGGACTAGAAGACGTGTTTAAAGATATTAACTGGGCAAATAAAGGAATAAATGTTAATGGAAGAAAACTGAGTTATTCGAGATACGCTTATGACATTGTAATATTCGCCACAAGTTTCAAAGAACTACAGACTATGATAATGCAAGTATTTCAAGCTTTGAAAAAAGTATAGGTCTTGATGAACTTGAAAAAAATAAAAATAATGACAAATACATCGAACATTAGAGCAATAACGTTGAACGACATAAATTTAGAAACATGACGGGAATATATCTGCCTAGGACAGATAATGAACGTTAACAAAGAACCAGAAGAATAAGGTTAGCGTTGGCAGGATTTGGAAAACTGAGTTGGATCTTGAAAAGCACTAAAATAGAACAATATTTGAAAACCAGAATTCACGATTAGTGTATCCTCCTTATACTCACGTATGGTTCACAGACGTGAAACCTCACCTAGTCTAATATAAATAACAGCACAAAAATCGATGGAAAGATCAATGCTCGGTGTGAGACTTATAGACAAAAAACTAATAAATGGATTAAAAACAAAACCAAAGTAAAAGACGCAGGAGAACATGCTGCCAAATTAAAATGGAGCTACGCAGGACACAATGCTCGACTAAAGGATAAAAGATGGAACCACGAAATACAACAATGAAGACCATGGTTACGAAAGAGAAGCAGAGAAAGACCACAAATGAGATGAACTGATAATATTAAGAAGATCGGAGGAAAAAACAGGAAGCAAGTGGCGCAAAATAGAAAACACTGGATTTGATTTATTTGGGCCTATATCCAAAGTTGGATTTTACGGCTGAAAAAGAAGAAGCGTGGAATTACCAATTTGAAAGTTGCTTACGTGGCCTTGATCTTATAAGTATTAGCCTTGTTTTAAGTAACATTCTAAGAGGTGTTGTTGTACCCTTGTATTGATATCAAATCCGGATCTTTGTATGCATATTTTAGTTAATTATAGGTAACGTGTCTCTATCTCTGACTTGCTATTAAATCGTCCTTCTTCTTCCTGTTAGCCTACTATCGCGTATTTTTGTAGATAGGCCTTTTCCAACTCTTTCTATCAATCTCTATCCTGAGTAACATAATTCCAATTTGTTCCGACTATTTTTTTCATGTCATCTACCCATTCTATCTGTGGTCTTCCTCTTGGTAGCTACCTGTGTAAAGTTTCCAATGTGGTATTGTGGTACTTTTTGTTTAGCAATGTGGCTCTATTTGAGTTTGGTAATTTCTGTTGCGATATCCTCGACTTTTGTTTTTGATCTTACCAAGTTATTCCTCTTTCTATCTGACAGTCGTATAATAAACATTTCCCTTTTCATTGTCTTTTCTGTTGTAGCTAGTTTCTTTATATTTGCCTTGGTTAGAGTCCAGGTTTGACATTTATATCTTATGATAGGAAGTATGCACTTGTGGAAGACTTTCCTTCTCAAGGTTTGAGATATTTTGCGGTTTTTAAGTATCCAACTGAGTTATTTAAATCCTACTCATGCCAGTGTTGCTCTTCTAGTGATTTTCTCACTTTGGATCTCTTTGTGAAGTTTTAGAATTTGGCCTAGGTATATATTGTTATGTTTCTTCTTTCCCAACCAAAGAAAAATAAATAAAATATCCATCGGAATAAAATTTTAAGAAATCATTATAAACAAAAATGTATATATTAATTTAAGATAAGATTTAGTGTAGATAAGAATAGAAATTTGTTTGGCAAACGACCTGTTTCCGTTGCAAACAAAATTATCAAAAAACCTTTGTTTAGAATTAGAAGACATTTTACCTGCAAGTTAATAATCTTTTCATTGTTTGTATAGTCGAGTATTAAATGACCATATTTTAATCTTTTGAAATATGTATAAATGATGTATTGAAAAAAACCAATTTTAAAGTAAGCTATTTAGTTTTCTCTGAAACCGAAATTAGGCTTTTCCAATATCATAGTAAACACAATTTAAGCTTTTTGATTGGACGGTCGTTTTTAAATGGGAATTTGGGGAGTCAATGATGAGACAGGAGAAGTCAGTCATATTTTGGTCATCGAAAGGAAACAGTCGTGTTCTCAAGATAGGGTGTGGTTCGTGAGTTTGGATACCGGCGTATCGAAAAGAAGTGAATAGTTTGAAGACGGAGATAACAAGTGGATTAAAAGAGGTCTTTGTATCTACCGTGGGCATTTTATAAAGTATATGTGAAAGTATTCTTACGGCATCAAGTTGACAAAAGGAGGTCCTGGTGTCATAAATAAGTAGCCGAGTTTGGAGAAGTGAATCAGGTGTTTTTATTTGTGTAGTCTGCAGGAGGTTTGCAGAGACGTAAAGTAGGAGCCGAGGTGCCAAAAAGGGGAGATCACATCTTTGAGGAGACTGGACTTTTCTGGGTATGTTCCAACATACAACTCAAGAAGAAAATAAACTGTAAGTGTTTGTACAATTGAATTTTATATCTGTGAAGGATCGTTTCGACATCATGGTCATTATCATTAAAATTTACGAACTGAGGTTTTGTTAGGCTAATCAAAAGTTTAAAGTTTTGTGATTTCTTTTTTCAAGTAAAGAAAATTTTAAGTAAAATTGGTTTTTCACGTAATATAAATGTATGTAGTTTTATAATCTTATTATCATAATAATTTGATTTATTGATAAGATAACGACAGAATTTAATAATTGTTTTATTCGTTCATATAAAATAAAGAAACGTAAATCTTTGTAATATAATATATTTGTATTATTATCCTTTCTTCTCTTTCCCGATAAAAGACAACTAGAAAATCTTTTGAATAAATCGAACACAGGTAATATAAGGATTATTTTACTTTTGATAACAGATAAGTTATAATTTTTTTATTGGCTCAATAAACTAAGTTTGAACTCAAAATAAACAACCATAACAATATATATATTCTCGGACGTCTTGTATCTCATTGAAATGTATCTCATTGTTTTTGTTTTTATCACACACAGTTTTGAGCACAAAAAGTGGACCAGTATGACTGTAGATAAAAATTTTTTCTAGTTTTATATGTTAAGCACATCTTTTATTGGTCATCATGGTTGTAAACCTAATACTGACCACATCAAAATAAAATTAAACAATATTAAGTGTTTCAAAATATAAATTGCGGTCAATTATCAGTTAATTTTATTAACTATTCACAATATTTCAAAGTTAGTTGCAACACCACCTATTAAAATAAATTGAGCTAACCCGCCGCTGATATTCGTGGATGAAAATGTGGTCGGTGGTTGCAATAGACTTAAACGAGGTTGAGCGGTTTATCCATCTTGGCTAGTGTGACCCCAATTGACATGTTATTTGGGAGTGGAAATTTGGATGTGACTGTTTATTGATTAAAATGTCTAGTGCACCTACATGTTGACTGAAATTAAATTTGTATAAGAGGAAATTACATAAAAGAACTAGGAGAATGTGTTTGAAATTAATTTAAGGTAGGTTGTCACTCAAAGTATGAAAATGTAGATTTTAACGATAAAATTTTAAATATCTGGAAAATAAAATTTTAATTATAAATTGAAACTCCACAAAAACTTACATGGAGGAAAATACATAACAATATTACCGGTTATAACGAAAAAGTACCTTCTATATTATTTGAAAGTACAACATGGTTGGTTTAGCGTAGTGTGAGCTCAACGCCAGAACATCTGTCCTTCTTTTGTCCTGTGAGCTGGAATAAGTCTTATGCCCTGGCAGAACAAAATGTTATATTCACCGTTGAAGCTCATCTAGAATCATTTGAAACGATTCTATGTAATAAAATTTTCTTATTTAATTGACAGTTTGCCTAGAAAAATGAATAGTTATATATATGCTCATGGACGTAATACGAAATAATAATTAAGCAGATTACTGATTATTAATTACTACTGTTTTTTATGACGAAATTGTGTTAATATAAAAGTTTTACATCAAATCCTACCAAATTTTCCTACCAATGAATGTTTTCCAAATTCTATGAGTTGATAAAAAATATTTAGTAAATAACTATTTTTGTGCTTACCTTTGATTCTATATACTAAGACGGTTCTTTAAATATGTTGAAAGAAGTAGACTAACCTGCAACAAAATTTATGCATTATAATATTTTTACTCAAAAAAAATACTAGAAAAAATTTACTAGAAATAAAAAATAATTAAAATTATTTTTACTTTTGTAATGTGGTGTTCATGAGGTAAATAACTTATGTCTTGAGCATAGAAGGCCCTCTATGTTAAAAGACAACATTTGGTACCTGGTAAATATAAAAGGATTCTCAAGTTACAAGTTCATGAGCATAAATAACTGGTTTCTAGTCTTGGTCTTGGTGTTGTTGAATAGTTTTCGCTTGTTTAGTTTCGTTTCAGCCGGTATATGGTGTCATACGATATCTGTTGATACCTTTTTTTTCTTTTTGGCAGCTGTTTACTTTGATATTTTTTTTCTGTATATATTCGTATTATTTACATAAAGAGGTAAAAAATCAATGTACTTCAAAAAAGTTACGTTTACCTATTATATTCTATTAGTACATTGCCCGTGAAATTAAAATGAAATTTCTAGAAAGACTAAAGAAAGAAAAGTGAAATTTACTATTTCTCTTTCTCTATATTATAATTTAAATAAAAAAGGATTTTCCAAATTTTGTATATTGTCCATTGTATATTTTTAATAAACATAAACATTAGTAAACGTTTCAGATCTCAATCTAAACAAACCTCACATTTCTTCTTTAATAAAAATATTTGGATGAATTCATTTAAATATCGATGGATATGATTTATAGCGTACTAAAAAATTTGGCATTGCTCGTTTTATTAAAGGATAAATCAATGTTAGACACTTTGCTCTCAAAAACGGAGAGTATTTTTTTTTAAATTTTATTAAAGAATACGTCTTTAAAGACAGCTTGGAATTTTAAGTACCATATTTATTTTACAATTATGTTTTTTTGAAGAAACATCTCCAAAAACAGTTTTAGGAATTAAACTGACGAATATTGAATGCAAAAATATTCTGACTTATTTAATCCTACATAACAATCGGTAACAATATTTAAAAAAATACTTTCGTTTATTTAATTACATACTTGCATAAACAAAGGAAATGTTGAATAAAACAAGGTAAATGATATGTTATAATTTGAAGATATTCTTAATATCATAGAAATAGTAGACTTTCTCGTATCAAGCTATAAAATATAATGCTATAATTTGAGATGGGTTATTTTAATATGAATTAAAAACAAAAAGATTATTAAAGGCAAAATATTAGTAGGCGAATTCATATGTGGGCTTGGTGCAACAACTCACTATGTCAAAATTTACATCTTTTGAGATATTTACATATTTTACTAAGTCTAGCTCAATTCTATTATTAACATTATTCTTGATTGTAAAAATTACCAAGTCATCACTAACAAAGATAAAAAATACACATTAAGTTGATTTACCAGTTAATAGAGATGTAAAAACTCATCAAGTAAACCTTTAATATTAATAATGGTCCGATAATGACAGTATTCAAAAACAGAAATTCTCTTGGTGTATTTGAAGCTGAAGACAAGCAAGGAAATGTCGACAAATGACAAGCAAGGAAAGTCAACGAACAGACTGTACTTAGACGCAAGACTGAGAGTTTTCAAAATGTATGAACTTTATTTTTCATTCTAAAATCATGAAAATTATTTTAACGCAGTTACCATACATGTCTACAGAAACATTTTTGGTTCATAGTACCAAACCGTTCTTTTTTAAACCACGAAAAGACCAGGGTCAAACGTGTGATCGATATACAGCATCATACGTAGCAAAGCTTCGTGATTTAGAAGAAGATTATAGGAATTATATCATAAGAAAAAATGATACCTGGAAAAATCTAGATCTCAGAATGATCCATCTTTCTTTTTTGCTACATTCGATTTGCAGTAAATTTTGCAAATATCATCTTCTGATGTGTCTATGTATTATACAAGAAATGTAAACATGTACAATCTAACAATTTATGAAACTCCACAACCTTACAAAGCATACTGTTTTGCGTGTAGTAGAATAGAAACCAGAATATTGTTTGCATTTTTTTATACCTTATTCAAGTAATGTAACAATAAAACACTGAAAACTTTGTTTTCAAAACTTCCACAAAATTTATTTTAAATTCTTATCACTACAGCTGTTTCGGCTGATTGCCTTTCTCAAGTGATCATAAATTTTCACCTAAATTTACCATAAAAAATACAATAGAACTAGTTAATAACATACAACATTTTCAGTTATCTAACAACTCCAGATTAATTTCATTTGACGTAAAAAATCTTTTTCCTAGTATCCCTCCTACAGAAACTTTTATTCTAGTAAAAAACCTTTTAGACCAAAATAGTACAACTCCAATCATTACATTTGAAATTTTACATCTTCTTGAAGTTTGCATAAACCAGGACTACTTTGAATTTAATAATGAATTATATACAAATAACAGTGCAGGACTTATAATGGGCAATCCTCTAAGCCCATTGCTATCAGATATTTTTATGGATCATCTAGAGACAAAGATTTCAAAACATCCCATATTCAAACAGTTTTTATATTGGTGGAGATACGTAGATGACGTACTGGTATGTTTCACAGGAACTAACAGGCAACTCGACCAATTTTTATCGTATATTAATTCTCTTCATGGTCATATTGAATTTACAATAGAAACAGAACAAAATCAATCCATAAATTTTTTAGATTTAAAAATTACCAGACTTAAAAACAAACATGACTTCTCCATATTTCATAAACCTACCCATACTGACACGACTATTCACAATTCATCATCCCATCCCACACAACATAAACTAGCAGCCTATCATAGTATGTTACATAGATTAACAGCAATTCCTATGTCAAAATACAATTTTGAGACAGAATTAAATATCATTAAGCAAATAGCAGTAAACAATGGATACAACGAACAAACAATTAATAAAATGTTAAATCAAAAACTACACAAGAAAGCCCTGAACTTAGTATTTCCACCACCAGAGAAAAAACCCAGTACCTTCTGCTCGATCACATATACAGGCAAAATATCAACAAAAATAGCCAAACACATAAAAAAGAAAGGAATAACACCAGCTTTCAGAACAAATAACAACCTAGGCAAATATATTAAAAACTACAAGAGCCAACATAAAAAACACTTACACAGTGGTGTGTACAAACTTAAATGTGGCGACTGCCCAAAAACTTACATTGGTCAAACAGGTAGAAATTTTAATAAACGAATAGCAGAACATAAAAGGGCTTTCAATAATAGAAAAACAGATTCTACATACGCACTTCACCTTCTAGATCATAATCATTCTTTTAATGACGAATTAAAAATTCTACACATTCAAAATAAAGGCCTTAAGCTATCTTTGTTAGAATCTATGGAAATCAACAAATTAAAAAACACAGATATAATTCTGAATGACCAGCTTGAGACAAACAGTTCTCCCCTCCTCAACCTATTTCATTAAAGACTATAAAGTGTAAACCCATGCCAAAAACAGATCACTTGAGAAAGGCAATCAGCCGAAACAGCTGTAGTGATAAGAATTTAAAATAAATTTTGTGGAAGTTTTGAAAACAAAGTTTTCAGTGTTTTATTGTTACATAAAATGAATTTCCATCAAGTAACGGTCGAATCCATCAATTATTCAAGTAACCTCAATCGATATAATTGGCTCAATGCACAGTACCATTGAAAAAGAAAAAAATTTTTAACCTGTATACATTGTAAACGACTGGCTTAGTATACTGGCTTACTGTGTAAGAGGTAAGAGCTAAGCGCAGTTGAAATACAAATTATGTACCATACATTACCAAAGAACTTAAATTTAATGAGTTCCTGGACTTGAAGGATCACTCTAGACATTTGCTGAAAAATAAGTTATGGGATTGTGATAAACAAAAAGGAAATTGGCTGAAAGTAAAATGTTTTAGGTTTAAAAAAGGACCGTCAAATGTTGTTGAATACAGATACAACTATTTTAGAGAGTACAAAAAAAATTAACATTAAAGGATGAATTCGTACTAGTCGAAAAACTGACTGTACTGAGCTTGAATTCAAAAAATTATATAACAGCGCTCTACCCATACCTATTAATAAAAAAATCAGATCTCTAATAGATACCTATTAATAAAAAACCATGCCCTAAATAAAGTGTTATTTAGGGCTTCAACAACATGAAACACGAGGTTTTTGATATTAGCCATTTTCTCGAAATAACTTATTTTGACTTACTGATTTTTAGCACCATTTTTTAGCATCACTAGATTGAAGTCCATTATATGGTGTCTATTCGAGACACGGATCTATGGAGAAACAAGGAATATCACAACTAACAGGGTAAAATCTGGTATACAAAAGGATCCAAAACTAGATAAATTGCCGAGGGAGGAATAGGTATACTCTAAAAGTTTAGGATTTAGCAAAAGCTTTGCTTTGGGAAAAAATTGCACCGTTTACCAAGCAGAGATTTATTGGATAATTCAATGCGCAAGAAAAAATATTAAGAGATATCCTGAAAAATAGCATATTCATATATTCTCAAGCAGCCAAGCGGCACTGAAGGCACTGGCATACTAGGAAGTGACGTCCAGATTGGTATGGGGCTGCATCGAAGATATAAGTAAACTAGGAGACCGGAAAAAGTTTGATCTTGTTTGGGTTCCAGGGCATCAAGTCATCGAAAGTAACCAAAATGCAAAAACTTGCTAAAAGAGGATCTCCAAAGTTTACAGTATGAAGGTCTGTAGAGGACTGGACTCTAGAAAGCGATATTGGGAGTTTATACCAAAACAAATACATGGGAAAATCTTCATTGAAGTACTATATACAAAAATAACAGTACTGCTCTATATGGACAGAAATAAACTGAGAATAATATCAGACATGTTGACAGTGTCGTGCGAGTAAGATAATTCCTAAATAAAATATGCATTTGCAATGGACACAATAACTGCATACTGTGCGATAAGGAACCAGAAACTGTGAAATATGTATTATGCGACTGGAAGGAGCTTGATCGGAAAAGATCAAAAATATAGGGGTAACCAACAAGAGACTGTGGTATATTTTGTACTCAATTGTGTCTAATCGAAACACTGCATTAAAATGTTTTTGCGTGAGTTGTTATTATTTTCGACATTCAAGAAAGGTGAAATCCATCAAGTTATTTTTCGAAAAAAAAATAAATGTTAAAAAAATAAAAATAATAAATTAATAAAAAATAAACAAAAATCCATCGAGTAGATTTTAATTGGTGCAAAAAACTTAGTAACTGCAATTGATCAAACAAAAGCTTTCTTAAAACACCTCGAAACTATTAGTCATTCTCTAACTTAGCTTAACTGAAAACCTATTTGACTATTTGAACGTTCCAAAATGGAATTATTGGATTATTGTTCCAAATGTTTGTAACGTCAAGCATGTCTTTTGGTTGATGCTTTGACAAATTGTTCAAAAATTGGAAAAGTATAAATTGTTAAGGAGAATGTTTTTTATGAGAGAGATATTTTCTTAGTACTAATAATTATTAGTCCAAATATTGATATTCTGTGAATATTATTATTTTAGAACATGATACGCATGATCGTTTTTCGAAATATACATAAAACTGTAGCTTGGCCAAGAGACTGGAAAATTGTATTTTTTATTATAAAACAAAGATTCTTTGGAATATCAAACTGATTTTTACCTGGAAATTATACTCACGAAAAAATAATGAAAGCAAAAATACATTATGAAAAAATATAAAAAATTTAACCAGATATTGATGTTTTGTCGAAGATACTTACATATTATCATACTTTATTAAATGGAATAAATTATGGAAATATTAAAAGGCAGTAAGTGATCCACAAAAGTCTCCTACAAGTCAGGGTCTGTAGAAAAAACATTTGTCAAAAATAATATTAAAGTAAACCGACCTAATAACGGCCCAGTTAAGGAATATTTGACTTTAGACGTAAATATTAAGAAGACAAAATAATAGAGAAAATGGAGGTAAAGTATATTTGATAGCTTGATTTTAGTTCCGGTCTTTGTTGAAAAATTAGTGGTAATTCCGGCCTAATGGTGATTTAATTCCGGCCTGTATATCAAAAAAATTATCGTTTTTTTTGTTTTAAACTGTACACACAATTATTGTAAATATATATTTAAAAGTAGGTATAAAAAATACAGAAGCATAAAAACATAATTTTAATATAGAAGAGACATAAAAAAACTAAATAAAATAAAAAAATGTACATATGTAATACATTTTGAAAATACAACAAAAAATACTTTCATAAGTTACTTAGCAACAGTCTTTTTTCCATTTATTGCATAAGAGCAAGGAGCTATGAAAGACCTACATATTATTTATCTCAGGTTCGTAAAAAAGGCCCCTTCTTAATGTACTGAGGCGGTGCAATTAAACAAACAATTTTCTCTGGATTATACCAAATAACAAAGAGTTCTTTTATCTGTTTTTCCGTCACAACCAACATGTTTGTTTAAAATTTTCTTTTCTTTTTTATTTGCTTCATCTATATCTCCTCTTTGTGTTTCTCCATTCTCAATATTTAGGTTTAATTTGACAGCTTTCGAAATTTTAATTTCTGTTTTCTTGCCAACAGATCTTGCATTTTTCTTCATGATGTTAGGTGCTTTCTTTTCTTTTTCTTCAAGCTTTTGTTTTTTCCTTGCTTCCTTTTCATTTTTTTTCAGCTTCTACCCTTCTCTGGTACTCCATAAAATCATCAGCAATCGCTTCTACAGGTGTTAATTTTTTTGTATCCTTTCTTTTGGACATTTAAGATATTTTTCTGCGGAAATAAAACGCATTTTTAAATGGCACTGGCAATTTTGGAGAAGTGACAAAATAGTATTAAACAGAATTTATGGGAGATTGGTTTTTAAAATAGGTTGAGAAATCATGAACTATTTTGCGCCATGTAGTTTGGAACCGGTGCTACAAAAAAAATTCCATTTTCACGACAAAGCTCGCTCAATGTCAGAGATATTTGGCTATGTTCATAAAAAAATAACACGACAGATCGCTTAATGTTTTTTTGGTCAACCATTTATTAAAACATTTTACAACATACTCATAAAAGGTTTCTCTATATTGTATCCGATACTCCAACCTATTTGCTTAGTTGGAATTAATGTTTTAATAGCCTTGTAAAGGGAAATAAAACCATTGGTGGTGGGATGTCTTCACTAGCGGATATTGTTGCTAATACGGTCAGACATTCTTTTTCGTCGTTAGCAGTTCTGTTATATACAGTTTTTTAACTGTAACCCTCTTTTAACTAACACTTGTTTGTCCTGTGGAGCCATGGAAAAGGCTGTCTTATCACAGTTGAATATTTGGCTTGGATCTTCCAACACATTAGTTATGCTATTTTGATGAAAATAATCATATACCAATCACTTCAATATTTCTTGAACCAATTTCTTATCATTTTTTCTGTAACGAAAAAACGGCTAGCTGTCAGATTTTGCGATACACGAGGTCTTACTTCCGGAAGCCGAGTTAGTAAATGTTGCTACCATCTATTTTCTGAACATCTTTTCTTAAATGGATTTGCTCTCTTTAGAGTTTTAATGAACACTGCTACGGTGTTAATAGGCTGTAGCGGGTGCCACGGAAAACCCGCGACAGCTACAAAAAATATATTTATTTTACGATTAGTCCTTTTTCATTACTAGTTAAAACTGGTTGTCTTCCAATATTTTTATGCACGTACTTTCGCATTCTTTTATCTTTCAATGTACTTTTTGGTATACCAAACATCTTGGATCCTTTATAGGCAGACATGCTACTTTTCATGTCATTTCTGGCCCGATCCAATAGCTCTTGTGAATATTTTTTTCTTTGCATTGGCTTATGATTAAAAAAAAAATAAATAAAAGTGATTGCGTTGCTTGATTATAGCGAACTGACTAAAACAAAAGCTAGAACATGTCACCCCATGATTTATACCTAAAAAAATGGCCTAATAAATTTCTTACTGGGATACACACGCGCCGTAGTATTAATTTTAACCAACTTAAAAAACAACTTGAAAAAACTGAAAAACAAGTTCTTATATTAGGCAGGTATTTATATTATACATAATTTGAGACATTTTTATATGAAAATATTTAAGAAAGATACGTAGAAGTCAAATAATATATAATTTAATTATTGATAATCTATCAAATACATCTAATATATAGAAAATAAATTTTTTTTAAACTTTTGTTGCCTATAAATCAGACCTATGTTTATAATACAGTTATACTATATAAATAGACTTATTATAAACTCAGTATTAATACAATACTGAGAAAACTAAAAGAAACTGATATATACCAACAAATCAAAGAATTAGTGCACAAAGAAGTTCAGGAAGTAGAAAGGCAAAAGCAATTGACAACAACAGATAAATAGAGAAAAGTAGAGGAGATCTTGAGAAATATCACAAAACAAAAACTTCAAGAAGAAACATCTAAAAATAAACAATGAATATCACGAGAGATAAAAGAACTGATGACGGAAAGAAGGGCAAACAAGAATAAAAACGAACAAACGTACAAAAAAATTAATAAAATTATTAAACAGAAAATCAAAGAAGCTAAGGAACTGTGGCTATCAGAAAAGTGTGAAGAGATAGAAAGGTTAGATAAACAACATGACAGTTTTAACATACACCGGAAAATCAATTAGACAGCTGGCATACACAAGAAGAAGGGTATTGGAAATATCATGGATAAAAATAACAAGATAATAACGAAATGAACAGATAAAATAAACAGATAAGAAGAATACATAAAAGAGCTATTCGAAGACGACGAGAAAATTGAGGTGATTGAACCAAGAGGAAGATATGAGCCACCAATCACCAAAGACGAAATTGAGAAAGCGCTAAAACGTATAAAAAATGAGAAGGCTATGGGATCAGATAAAGTACCTACAGAAATCTTAAGAATATTAACAAAAAATCATATGGACACACTAATAGAATTATTTAATGACATATATTATACGGGAGAGATTCCGAGAGAGTGGCTAATATCAATATTTATTCCAATTCCCAAAAAATTAAACACAATTAAGTGTGAAGAGCACAGGACAATTAGCTTAATAAACCATATTCTAAAAGTATTCTTACGAGTGATACATGAACGTATCTATAAAAAGCTAGATGATAGAATAGCTGAAAACCAATTGGGATTCAGAAAAGGCTTTGGCATCAGAGAAGCACTATTTACTGTACAAATACTAATCGAACGATGTCGAGATGTCAATTGCGACGTATTCATATGTCTAGTTGACTTCGAAAAAGCTTTCGACACAGTGTTTATGCTAAAGAAAACTTTTATGCAGAGTGCACAGATATCAGTACTTAGGTTGCGAACTAAATAAAGAATGGGATAGAAGTACGGAAATAAAACGGAGTATTGAGATAGCTAGAAGTGCTTTTAATAAGATAAAAGCAATATTATGCAATGTAAAACTCAACATCGAAATTAGAACTAGAATATTGAGATGCTATGTGTTCTCTGTCCTGTTGTATGGAGTTGAGGCCCGGACAATTACAGAGGAGACAGAGAAAAAACTCATTAACTTTGAATGTGGTGTTATCAAAGATTGTGTGAATCTTGGACACAACACATAACAAATGCGGAAACGCTATGAAAAATGAAAAAAAAATAATGAAATACTCAACACTACAAAGAAAAGAAAAATTAGCTACTTTGGTCACATACTAAGCAACGAAAAATACGAATTGATGCAGCTGGTCATACAAGGGAAAGTGGAAGGCAAAAGAGGACCGGGGAGAAGACACACGTCCTGGCTGAAGAATCTGAGACAATGGAGTGGCAAAACGTCAATAGAACTTTTCAGAACTGCTGCAGATAGAGTCAAATGGGTCGTAATGATCGCCAATGCCCTTAGGGATAGGGCACGTTAAAAAAAAGAAGATTGGCACAATTTATATTAGATAACCCATAACGCCTGTCACATTTTTTTAGTAAGGTAGGTGTAGGTAATATGGCCATGTACAGTAATATGGCCATCCAACAAATTTCTTACTATTTTTATGTTTAAACGGTAGAACTCTTGATATTAGCATAGTAATACACATTTAGTGCCGAAATTGTTAAACAGATGGTGCCACATTCTCTATACGTCAGAACCATACACCATTGTTGTGAAAACTCGTCATTGCAGAAGCTGGTTATTAATTTCGTAATTTTTAAAAAAATCTTAACTGAATCTAATAGGTAAGTTTTTAATATATTAATTGTACTTACATGTTTCGCATACCTTCAAAATCATGTACATGTTCTTATTTTATTGTATAAATTTTGATTTAATACATATTTTCTTAGACAAAATATCAAAATACAGTGTTGAGTAATATGGCCAAGTGAAAAGTAGGGTTATATGGCCATGGCCATATTTATCTTACCTGGCCATATTACTCTACAATGCATATTTTGTTTGCTGTATTGATATTATTTCTTTTATTACAGAAATAAAAAATGTCCCAGTATCAACGCAGGGGCCTACGAGGCAACTGGACGGAAGAAAATTTTTCAGCAGCTTTAAGAGCGGTGGAAAATGGGACCGCAGTTAACACAGCTAGTCGTACATATCACATCCCAAGGCGGACACTTCGACGATATTTAAAAGAGGGAAAACAAGTAAAGTCTTGTCTAGGGCGAAAGACTATACTTACAAATGCCCAAGAAGCAGAATTAGTTCAACGTATTATTCGTCTTTCGCAAATTGGATATCCACTTACTGCAAGGGTACTTTGTAAGTGTGTATATCGGTTTACAGAACTTAATAATATCCCAAATCTTTTTCAAGAAAGCAAAGGAATAGTTGGTCGTTATTGGCTACGTGGTTTTATGAAGCGCAATCCTCAAATCCTAGGAAAGCACAAAACTTAAATCCGGCTAGGGCACAAAAGCTTAATAAATTTATTGTAAAAGATCATTTTACTAAGCTGGAAGGTATTTTAAGAGAAATGGACATACTTGATAAGCCCGAACGGATATATAATGTAGACGAGAAAGGTTGCAGGTTAACACTTCACCACCAGCAGAAAGTTTTGGCGCAAAAAGGGGCTAGAAGAGTACATGTTGTTGCAAACGAACATGGAGAAAGTGTTACCATTGTTTCTTGTGGTAATGCTCTCGGTACAGCAATCCCTCCAATGGTACTTTTTAAGTGTAAACGTAGTAAGCCAGAATGGGTTGACTCACTACCTCCAGGTGCTGTTGTTCAAATGACTGCAAAAGGTAGCATGAATATTGAAACGTTTTCAGTTTGGCTTCAACACTTTTCAAAATTTAAGGTTGCTGGTCCATGTATTATCATATTTAATGGTGCAAGATGCCATTTGGATCACACTATTGTAGAAACTGCTGAAAGATACGAAATTACTCTATACTGTTTACCTAGTAATACTACTCACGAGCTCCAACCAATGGACAAAGCTGTATTTAGAGCCTTTGAATATTACTGGGATGATGAAGTTATGAAATATTATTCTATTCATAGCGATCGTGTTATTACCAAACAGAGATTTGGGGCAATTTTTTCTACAGTTTGGGACAAAACAATGACACCATCTAATATAAAATCGGGGTGTTCTTCAACGGGAATTAATCCATTCAACCCAGAAGCTATCCCAGAGATAGCATTTGCCCCTAGTACTATCACATACCAACATCAGGAAGATAAAGAGAATGTCACATTATCAGAAACTAACGCTTGTAATAAAGCAGATGATTTATCCATGCCATCAACTTCAGGCATTCAACAAAAATATTACCGTTGTCATTCTACTTTGGGATTACAACCGAAAAATAACTCAAAAGAAGTATGTCTGGTCACTGATAGTAGTAACTCTTGTCGTCCCTCTACTTCGGATTTTCAACCAAAGAATCGCCCGGAAAAACCATTTCTAGACACTGATAGTAGCAACTCTAACTTATCCTTTAGTTTGCATGATTCTAGCAGTGATGAAGTTATTGATTCAGAAGACGATCACAGTGATTTCTCAAACATCCAAAATACTTCATTCACAATTATGCTCGAAACACCTGTTAAAAGTTGAAAACACCTGAAACAAGTTGTTACTAAAGATTTATTCGGTAGATGTATTGGAAAAAGTGATTCAGAAAATATTGAAGCCAATACGCATACTACAGATGGTAAAAGAGTCTCGTCAATGCTACGAAAATTACCCAATCCAAAAAACAAATTTAAGACCTTGCCTGCTAAGAAAAAGGGAACAAAAAAACAAGAATCTTGGTTCTGCAAATTATGCAAGGAAGACAGGATGGTAGATATGAGACTGTGTAGCGTATGTAGCACTTATATCCACGAAGAGTGCATGGGTCTCACAGCTAAAGACAAAATTGATACGTTCTTATGCCCTGATTGTGAAAAATAAGAAAATATTAAGTTTCTGTACTGTATTTGCTTAACATGTAATAAAACTGTTAAAAAATTTGAAACTATTTTATTCTATTTTGTGTTAAGCTTCATAATTAGATATAAAAATTTACTTTCTGTAGAGTGGCCATATTAGCGACACCATGTTGGTAATATGGCCAATAGCAGTATTTTTTTAATTAAGTCATAAATATCATATTTTTATCAATTTTTGAAAAATTATACAATAAATATATATTTAGATAACCCATGTAACTGTAATAACAGTTACTTTTTAAAAAAATTATATTTGGCCACAAATACGGACAAAAGTTTTTAAGGTGGTCATATTACCTGCACATATCTTAGTTAAGTAAGCTTATTCGTGGACCTGATAATGGGCTGGAAATTGTAGAACCCAAAACCACTCGTTTAAGTTACAATAAAACCAATTCTGTGAGTGTTTTCTTTTATATTTTTCTATACTATACTTACTACATATCTAATAAAATAGTGCTATTTAATTAAAACGTTATTTATTACAACAGACATGAAAAGTGTAGTATTACTAAGAGTGCTATTTAATCGTTGTTAATAAATACAGCTACTTTACGCTAACACCCCACTGTGAACTAATTGCAATATAAAAACATTAAATATATTGTCCCTCGCTACAAAACTTATTAAATCATCCTCGACTTCCATTTCTAAATTGCCCTAATTCCCCGTTGTTTTCAGCAAGCGCTGAAATTTGTCTACGTAGGTTTTCTGTTTGAAATGTTAGCAAAAAACAAATGACGTACTTCATTATCATTTTTAAAGGAGCGGCCCGAACAAACAGTAACAACTTTTACCTTTTTGTTCTGACAAGACGATTCTCTCGAAAGTTGAATTTTAATGACGTGTTTAAAACTTTCGGTTTCTGATAAAATGTTCGGGTTTTCTTTCAATTTCAAAAGTGAAACGATAACAAAAAATGTTTTAATGTATTTGGTGATGAGGTTAGACCTACTTTCGTTATTACAAAAGATATACAGAGGATATCATGCCTATAAATACATGGGGAAACGTAGTTAAAAACATTTTGAAATATATTAGAGACCTCAACTTTCAAGACACTATTTAAACCCTTTTTATTTTCTAGCTAAGCGCCTTTCGTTTACAAAGTCATCTTTAGAGCTATGTTACAATAGAACAATGATATAAATGACTAATTTAAAGATTACAATGTTTCACTTACGTCAACTTTTTAGAAGTATCACTACTAGGAGAGAACTCATTTGGTAAAAAATACAGAAATTTTCTTTTTGATCTGGTTCTATGTTTAAACTGTTCCATTAAAAAAACACAAAAAAGGACTGTACACTGGACTCTATAAAAACCCATTCAAAAAATAAGGAATTAATATGTCGGTTGCATAGAAAGGGTGATCAACTGGAATGTAAGAACTATAGAGGCATTACTCTCTTAGCATCTGCGTATAAAATCCCTATTCTGACTTTGTTTACGGCAGATCTGAATAGTTCAGCAGATGACAATCCGAACCATTGCCGCAAGTTTTGGAGCCACGAGTGTCTTCTCCTCCCTGGACCCCTTCTGCTGTCTATTTTCCCTTGAACGATCAGTTGTAGTACTCTATATTTATTATGTCTCATAACGTGACCCAAGTATTCCAACTTTCTTTTCTTTATACTTATTCCTACCTCTCTCTCTTTACCTATCCGGCGTAGTACCTCTTCGTTGGTCACGTGCTCAGTCCAGGATATACGTAATATACGTCGGTAAGCCCACATTTCGAAGGCCTCTACTTTTTTCATCAATGTTGTGGTCATTGTCCACGCCTCCATTCCATATAACAAAACCGGGAATACATAACATTTCAGAAGTCGAATTTTGAGAGGTAGGGTGAGGCTTTTAGAGGTGAAAATTTGCTTCATGCTAGTAAACGATGCTCTTGCCTTTTCTACTCGTATACGTATTTCCTTCGCTTGATCCCAATTTGAGTTAACTGTTGTTCTCAAGTAGATGTACGAATCCACGTGCTCAATTCTTTCATTGTCTAATATCAGATGCTGTGGGTTTTGCTTACTAACATCCATTTGGTTATTGTGATATTTAGTCTGAGTCCGTATTGTGCACTTGTTTTTTGTATCTTACTCATTAGGCAACTCAGTTCCTCCATGCTACTTGCTAGAATCATAGTGTCATCAGCATACCTTATGTTATTAATTATTTCTCCATTTATCTTTATGCCCTCTGTGCTTTCCTCCAGCGCTTAAATACTTCTTCTGAGTATATATTAAAGACAGAACCGCGTTGAGAATTTAAAACTCGACTTTTCGGCACCCATTTTGGAGCCATTATCAAGAGTGAGACGGTTCGGTTCGAGTTCGGGGTCTCAATCTGCCTACTCCCCTCACTCGAGACGTACCAGTATCGTGTTCTATATTGCAAGAACTGTCTATCGGCACTGAGGTCTTAATCTGCCTACTCCTCAGTGTCGAGTGACAACCGGTCTTACCCTGTGTGGCTGCTTTTATACTCGCTGTATGCGCGGGAACGGTATGCGCTGACGTGGTCTGAACTGACGTGGCCTGTTCAGAATACGGTTATGGATTCGTCGGTATGTCTGTCCTACGTATACAAAGTATAAGTACAAAGACTTAGATGGGCTGGACACATTTTAAAATCCGAGGAAATAAGAAAAAGAGGACGACCATGAAGGAGATGGATTGATGATGTGAAAGAAGACTTACAGATTCTAAGGGTCAGAAGATGGAAGGAAGTTGCCAAGAATGGACAGGCGTGGCGACTTCTTTGTGAGCAGGCCAAGATCCACAACGGATTGTCGAGCCACTTATGATGATGAAAAAACTCAGAAAGTATTGATAATACTGAACCAGTTCTAAGCTTTTTGTGATTTTTTTATATTCAATATGAAATATGTAACTTGATAAATATTAGGAATATGGAAACAAAAATATTAAATGATTTATGATTGTATTGAATAAATACATTATTTGCAATTTTAAGATCATTTATTATTTTATTATCTATGATTCCGGTAACAACAGCTATCTAAGATTCTAATTATACAGAATTATTAAACTAGAATTATACAGAATATCATTACAAAATTACAAATAATACTTTAATTTTTAAACGCATTTTCAGATTAATATGGACCAAATACTTCCTGAATTTACAATATAAATTGTGTTCCTCTTCAGCAAGCAATTACTCTTAATGATTTATTTTGTTCATTTACCCTATCTCGTTCTTCCAATCCAGAGCTAAACTTTTGTTATCCCGTAATTCGAGTCTACTAAACCTGGATGAAGTGAGCTCGAAACAACTTCATGAACGGGGAAAATAAGGGAACAATAATTTAAATATAAATATTTGTGCCCTGATTTTATGATACAAACAACAACAACAATATACCTTGAAATAAAGTGAAAAAAATAATTAAAGTTTTAATCAAACAATAACATAACCTTAAAACATGAACATTAACAGTAAATATCTTAATAATTTGATATTCTTACCTCACAAATTTACGAACAACAAATAATACCAATCGCCCAGAAGTAGTTTTTATAACCAAAAGTCCTTATTTACTTTTCAAACAATTAAATAGACCAATATTTCCAACTTCTCAAAGGAATAATACAGACAAAATAGAAATGTTTGGAAAGGTTTTCTAAGCCCCGCCCAATGTACCGTCAGACTTAAGTAGTCCATTAAAACTTTTTGATTTTCAGTTAAAAATGAATAAATAATAAAACCCAATTTACCCCTTCTATGCAAATGATCTGTCACTGGGTCGAAGTTCGTTAACAAAAAGACCGATAGCTTCGGAGATATATTCATCCCGGTTTGACACGCCGTCTTAGTCTGTCAGTTACACTTCGGGTATACTTGTTGAATGGAAGTAGCTTTCTGCCTTACGCATTCATACAATTAGACTTCCGGTTCTCTAAGTTTTAACAATGCCGTTGTGTATGGACAAATAGCCACGAGCTTTCTGGAAGTTTAGGGATGCCAGTAAACTTCTATGCGTTGGATTGAAATTTAGCGGATTATAAATGCCAATTTTTTTGAAATATTTAGTGTAGTAAACTTAGAACACCGATCCACTATATGCCTAAAGTTTATTACATTGAAGTGGATATTCGTAAGAAGCAGGTTGGTAGGCCAACAGCATACTTTTAAGGGGGTATATTAACGCAGCAGTTAAAATGAGTGGCATTCAAATATACTAACGTTTGACAATTCTTTGAGTAGATGGCAGCACGTACGTCATATTCTAATATTTTAATTTTCCCGAAATTTATTTCTCTGAACAGCGATCTTATTGTCAGCGATGCCACGATCGGTACAGTTCGCTCTCAATCCGCAGTATTCTTCAATGTAAGTTGATATTAGTTATTAGTTTTTTTTTATGGCTTCGGCAGTTTGCCATACAGCCAGTTACATGAACAGTTATTAGTTGAAGTTTCACAAATTCTAGTTTTTGGATCGAAAGAAACACCAACACACTACACGAATATATGCGGCGACTTTAACGCAAAGATTGGTCTAAAGCAGGATGAACAGGAAACAGCACTAGGTAAATTTGGATCCAAAGGAAGAAACGAGCGTGGACAAACACTACTAGAATTTATATTACAACAAAATCTATACCAGATGAATAGTTTCTTCTCTAAAAAAGACCACAGAAGATGGAGGTGGAAAAGTCCAGATGGTAAGATCAGAAACGATATAGACTACATAACCAGTGACAAAAAACATGTATTCAACGATATCACAGTCCTTAATAGCTTTACCACAGGCAGCGATCATAGAATGATAAGAGCCAAACTAAAATTGGACTTAATAATAGAAAGATCCAAAATGATTAGGAAGAAAGCCAACCCGATATGGAACGACCCAACGAATTTAAATGAATACCAAGACAATATCAATAAAATCCTACAATAAAATGATTGCATAAATAATGTAAATGCTCTAAACGAAAATATCGTAGAAGCTATTCGAGAGGCTCAAGTAAAATGCTGCCCTAAAAGACACCAAGACGAAAAAATAACCATTGAAACAAAGCAACTAATAAAAACTAGAAGAGAAATCAAAGGAAACGTAAGCATTGACGAAGAAAAACTACGAAAAATAAATAAAGAAGTATCAAAAGCTATAAGGATAGATTAAGAAAATTTAAGAATGAAAAGGTCCACCGAACTATAGAAGAGAATAAAGGTCTGAAAGTCCTGAGAAGACGGCTAATCAATGGAAAATGTGAAATACATACTAAAGAACAAAGAAGGAGTCCCCATATCTAATAGAGAAGAACTACTACACATAGTTGAAGACTTTTATCAAGAACTATACACAACTCAAAGAGAAGTATAAAACAAACTTGGAAGCCGCCGCATCACGCAAAATCATCAACCAGGGTTCAGAGCTCATGCCAGAAATCACACTAAGCAAAATCCAAGACGCAATGAAAAATATGAAAAACAACAAAGCACCAGGAGAAGATGGAGTCGTAATAGAAGCTCTAAAGATGGGCGTACGTGCCCTTCTCAACCAAATAAAAAATTTGTTTAACCTTTGTCTAACAGATTGTTGCATACCGAAAACATGGAGCAATGCATTAACAAGTTACTACACAAAAAAGGAGACAAGGCGCACCTAGAAAACTATAGACCAATCAGCTTATTAAACCACATATATAAAATGTTTACCCGGATAATTACGACAAGACTAGAAAAAAACTTGGATTTCTACCAGCCCCGAGAACAAGCTGGCTTTCGCTCAAAATTCGGAACAAACGATCATCTACAAACAGTAAAAACCTTAATTGAAAAATCGATAGAATATAACAGATCACTGGTACTTATCTTCGTAGACTACTTCGTAGACTCACAAAGCCTACGATACCGTGGAATCAGGCAGCATTATAACTGCTCTGCACAATAGTAGAATAGACTACCGGCTTACAAAGTTAGTACAAACATTGTACCAAAACGTCACAAAGTATGTAAAACTACACGATACCACCAGAGAAATTCATATAAAGCGAGGTGTGAAACAGAGCGACACTCTCTTACCTAAATTATTTATAACGGTCCTCGAATACGCCTTTAAAATGCTAAAATGGGAAAATAGAGAAATAAAAATAGACGGGGAATTGCTCAATCATCTGCGTTTGGCCGACTATATAGTACGTATTATGCGACAAGAATTAGAAAACGTATATTCAACAGTAGGCCTGAAAATGAACATCAGTAAGACCAAATGTATGACAAATTTGGTTCCCAGCTAACACCTAACCATCCAAAATCAAGTCGTAGAATTGACAAAAAAGTACATATATCTCGGTCATGAAATAAGAATAAGCAAGGATAATCAGACCTGTGAATTTCAACGACAAATAACATTTGCTTGGGAGGCGTATGGTTCACTAAGAGATATCTTTAAGAGGAACATTCCGATAGCAATGAAACAAAAGGCATTTGACCATTGCGTCCTTCCTATTATGAAATTGGAGCAGAAACTCTCACTCTCGCAAAAACAACAGCACTAAAAATGCGAGTGGCACAAAGGCGCATGGAAAGATCGATTCTCCGCCTGATAAAAAAGACAAAATTAGAAACCAAGACCTAAGGAAAATAACAGGTATCACTGAAATGGAATTGGACAGGTCACATAGCGAGCCTAAAAGACTCAAGATGGACCAGAAAACTAATTGACTTGCGCCCAAGAGAAGACAAACGCAGCAGAGGACGACCACCAACACGCTGGATGGACGACATTAAAAGAATATCCAAGAAATGGCAACAAGACGCACAGAACCGTGAAGAGTGGCGAAAAATGGAAGAGACCTATGTCCAGCAGTGGACAGAATAGGTTACATGATGATGATACTTTTTTCTTGCGATTTTCAGATTAATTTCTTCTGTGATATTTTTAAGTAACACATTTTTTATTTAGTAATCTTCACAGTGTATTTTTTTAAAAATTATGGGTTATTCCCTTTTGATCCAAAAAATTTCATTTTGATAGTTACAGTCTAATATATCTAAATATTTTTTATTGCTTTATTTTGTTTCGCGAATTGTTTGACCTTATTTAATACACTAGAGTTTATTATTAGATTTAACTTCGTGTCGCTAATATTTCTTCGACAAAATGGTTACTGCAGAACAAACTTAATAGTTTATAAGAGGAGTTTATTGTGCCTTTGTGTAATATCTCGATTAATTCGGCTTTATGTTGCTTGTAAACATGTTTCAAACTTTACGGATGATGTATGGGAATATAAACCGCAAACTCGACATATACATATGCATCCATCAGACAAAGCCATTCCAATGTTGCTATCTGAAAATCAAACTCTGGCTGCCGTAACTCTCAGTTACACGAGTTTACGAGCGACATTGATTTCCGATCGGTGAAGTTAATCCTAAATTAATTTGGTAATACCGTTGCTAAGTTAAATGTAATGGCTTTGAAATTAAGTAGCTCTATATGTACCTGCCGTCCAGTTTTAGTTAATATAAATACTCCAATACTGACACGATATACAAAATTAAACGTTCGCAACGTAAATAGAAAAATCATTTAAGAAATGAATTATTTTTCATTCAATAAAGGAATGAATGAATGAATTTATGGTAGTTTGTAGTCTTGAGACGATTTAAGTAGCTTGTTTAATATGAAAAAACATTGAAATTAACAGAAAACATAAAATCAGAGAATCGATGGAAATAAAAAAAATCCCAATATCCTAAACCAAAGAGATAAGGCCAACGAATAGGATCGCTCCTACCTATACACGTACAGGGCCAATCACCGTTTAACAGGGCCAAACACAGTTCAAGTACCATTTAAGAGAAGTGCGCCAAGATCTACTATAAAAGTTACCGCATTGAGCGAGAGAGTCAGATAATGAGAAGATACAGTTACAGTGGGACAATGACGAGACTAATATCTTCGTATTTGAGCAACTGTTGTTTCATAGTTCGTATAGGACAAGTCCTGTCCGAACTCGGGAACCCGGAGTCTGGAGTAGCACAGGGAGCGGTCACCTCTGCTATACATAATATATACAGCCGAAGTACCTAGAACACCAAGAACTTTATTAAGTCTATATGCCCATGAGACAGCGATAGCGGTCAAACACAGAAACATAGACATTGTAGTAAACAACCTGCAAACAGCGCTAGACGATATCGAAGAGTGGAGTTTAAAATGGAAAATCGCATTAAACTACGAAAAAACGCAGGCAGTACTCTTCAAAAAAAGGCACCAACAACTAGAGTAACAAGTAATAGTGCAAAACAACCCCATCAAGTGGAAAAGCGAAGCAAAATATCAAGAAGTAATCATGGATAAAGGATTAACAGTTAATAAACACGTAGAAGCCACAATACAAGGAGCAAACATAGCAAGAGCATCAATAAAAGGACTAGCAGGAAGAAAAAGCAAACTGAGAATGAAAACAAAAATAAAACTAATAAACAGTATAATTTACTCATGAACACTACTCCCAGATGAAAAGCTTTTGACTAATAGTTGTACCCCTATCGCGCATCAGAGTACTACAGGAAGGAAATGGATAGTCTGGACCATTGAAGCGCGGTGGAGTGATTCCTGTTTACATATGAATTAATACACCTCGTTCCAATTAATTGTTACACCCGAACGTAATTCCAAGGGGTGAACAAGTCTTACAGGCTGAGTTCAATTAAATTTATTACTTGGGAAAGTCAGTTTACTTCAAGCACCACCAAGTAGGGTTACTACCTGACTTGATAATGGCAGGTACGACTGCAAAAAATAAATATCATAAGTTCATCCGTAAAATAGTTTCGAAACACAATTCAGATTTCTGCTTTAATCTGAACCTTCTATAATTGCAAGGTATAACAGACGTTGATAAAGATGTTAATAGAGACATAGGGAATCTAAAATTTGCATTCCACGACATGTCTCCTCAACTAAGCAGAAATCGTTAGCGAATTGGTTTCTTGTACTCATACAGAGTAGATCGGAATAAAATGAAAAAGACAGTAAAGATTCCATTTCACGTACAAATCGTCTATGTATATGTTTATACGTATTTCGCTTTAATAAAGCTCATCAGAACAGTTATTCATAGGCGTTCTCAACGTGAAAAATAGATCTTTTCTGTCTTTGGGAAGCAACGATTAAATGGCTTCGAAACGGATGCAATAGCGACATCTGATATTAAATCCGTAAAATAGTTTCGAAACACAATTCAGATTTCTGCTTTAATCTGAACCTTCTATAAATGCAAGGTATAACAGACGTTAATAAAGATGTTAATAGAGACATGGGGAATCTAAAATTTGTATTCCACGACATGTCTCCTCAACTAAGCAGAAATCGTTAGCGAATTGGTTTCTTGTACTCATACAGAGTAGATCCGAATAAAATGAAAAAGACAGTAAAGATTCCATTTCACGTACAAATCGTCTATGTATCTGTTTATACGTATTTCGCTTTAATAAAGCTCATCAGAACAGTTATTCATAGGCGTTCTCAACGTGAAAAATAGATCTTTTCTGTCTTTAGGAAGAAACGATAAAATGGCTTCGAAACGGACGTAATAGCGACATCTGATATTAAATCCGTAAAATAGTTTCGAAACACAATTCAGATTTCTGCTTTAATCTGAACCTTCTATAAATGTAAGGTATAACAGACGTTGATAAAGATGTTAATAGAGAAATGGGGAATCTAAATGAGACTAGAGACATGGGCCACGGAAAATCCTCACTGGATGAGAGAAGAACACACTCAGTACCCTCAAAAGGTTAATGTTTGGGCAGGGATTGTAGGAAACAATATCATTGGTCCCTTTTTCATTGAGGGCTACTTGAATGGCAACAATTATTTGGCACTACTTCAAAATGATGTCATTCCAACGTTGGCAAATTTATATCAGTTAGAAGACAGTTTTATTTGAGATTAGGATGTTGCCAAGACGTTCGCGGTGAACATTTTGAACATCTACTTCATTATCATTCATAGTTCTTTTTCGTGTTCTACATTTTATTACGTTTTGCATTACATTTTAGTTTTTGATTGTATTGTAGGGAATTTCGGTAACCACATAATTTTAATTTATTTTATCTTAATTAATCTTAATAAACTTGAAAGCGACAACATTTTTGAATGGAGAATGAAAAGACCTTTCAAACGATATACCACAAGCCTATACTTCCTATTTTAAAAATTGGTGGTTGTACCTGTCATTCTAAGGGGGTTGAAGGTAGGGGTTGCATTTTCACGTTAAAGAATGTCAAGTTATAATTTAAATTTGACGTGTTTCGGGATTTTTTATAAATATGTACAGTAACCTAAATAATGAATTTATTCCATTTGGCTTTTACACACTGTATAATATAAATAAAATATGTTTTTCCACTGATTGTCAGCAATAACTATCATTTTGTAAATCTCTAACTCTAATTTGAAGTAAAGCAAAGGCGTTATTATTTCGTAAACATGGTAAGTTTCATGTAAATTCCGTTTCTATGGAGACAATCACCAATATCTCATTTAAGGTGTTTCTGTTGAATAATGCTCCTATTATATGAATTACCATATCGCCTAGGGTCTCCCAAAAATGACCCTTTATGTCTCAAATAATACAACATTAAATGATATTTGCCTTTAGGTAATCTCTTATACTAAGCTCTACTGTGTTAATAAGATGCATAAATTGGGATACGAACAAGCAATTTCGCCCAAGTATAGCGACAGTAAATTTGGTATAAGGTTTACTCTGTAATCGAGATCTATATATTCGTAATAGTTGAGGACCAATTCAGTTTTTGGTATAGAGGATAATTGAGTAAAGTAAAATATATTTATTGAAAAAGTTGCAAATATATATCAAGAACTGTGCAGATGTATAATCTTTTTGCAATCGCCACGATATAATAAAATTGTAGAATCTGGCAGTTTGATAGTAGATGCCTACATTATTTTTTACAGGGTACATAAAATGGGCATTTAAAAATATATATTTCGAATATGTTTTATTTCAGTATCTAGGTAGTATTTTCAGTTGTTTGTTGTAAATCTATAAAAGTGACCATTCTATTTATTGCATTCAAATTAACCTTAGATCGGGTAAATTCTTAGATTTTAAAAATTTACATTCTAAGAATAAATCGTTAGTTATGATCAACTTCTTCTTCTTCTTTTGGTGCCTATTGGTTTCGAACATTGGCAATCATTCTGGTTACAATTATTTTATTAACTGATGCTTGCTTTAAATAGATTATTTGTTATTGTGGAGAACCATTTCCTCAGGTATTTTAACCATGATATTCTTCTTCTCCCAATTTCTCGCTTTCCGAATACTTTGCCTTGAAGGATTATTTTCAGTAATCTGTATTTAGTGCCGTTTCTTATTATACGTCCCAGATATTTCAACTTTCTCCTTTTAATCTCATACATCACTTCTCTTTCTTTCCCCATTCTTCGTAGTACAGTCTCGTTGGTTATCTTGTCCATCCATGATATCCTTAGGATTCTTCTGTATTTTGAAGGCTTCAAGTTTTTTTCCATGGCTTCAGTAAATGTCCAGGATTCAACTCCGTAGTATAATATCAAGAAGATATAACATTGTAGGAGCCTTACTTTTATCTCCAGATTAAGGTTATGGCTTTTAGAGTTTGGCCATGTTGTTGAATGCATTCATAGCCTTCTCTTTTCTTCATTTTACTTCTTGTGAGTAATCCCATTGTTGGTTTACCATTGTTCCAAGATAAATAAACTGTGTTACTCGATCAACTTTTTAAAAATCTCTAATGCTATCTATGAGTATAGTTAATTGTTAAATCAGGAAGGAAACAGTGGGATGGGATTATAAGGTAGGTATACAGGCACTTCCGGTTAGTATTACTAACTTTTTTATTCCAAAAAGGCAGTAAATAAACTAACTTCGTGGTCTATAAATTTTGGTATTAATCTCTCTGTTGGCAACTTAAAAGTACTGAAATTTAGTCGAAAAACACGTAGCATTCTATTACTTCGAATTATATTAAAGGGTACTCCGCTCACAGTAGCTAACGAACACAAGATATTAGGTTTACAGCTCTCTCATTAGCTCTCGACTGGGTTATTGGTGTCTCGTAAACATGTCAGCATCAAATATTATTTAAGGACTCTTGACATTATTCAGAATACTAAACTTAACTAAAAACCCTTAAAACCTAATAAAACACCTTCTGTTGCCGCGATAGAACTGTTGCAAGTAGTATTTATAGGTATTAATAGTTCCGGGGTCCTCAACCCAACAATAATGTCGAGTGATACTGATACTATCACATACAAACTCACCACACGCAAGTAGCATAAAGAGAACCGTCAGTTCTCTTCATACAGCCAAACTTTTGGCTATTGGCCCTTATGGCAGGTCTATTGGGAGACCATTATCGCGAATTCTGAGCATTGAGGTCATGTGCGACAAGCATGGGCTATATCAGACGTAGAGAAGGGGTGGAGGAAAAACCTGGGGGTCAGATAGGTACCGATCCAGAATGATTAGCTCTTGTGGATCCCACTGACTAGCAGTGGTATACACATGTCACTAGGGGTTGGGTTAAACACTTCGCGTGTGTGTGTATGTGTGTGAGTGTTCGGAATACCGCATTACGAATATGTCTTAGAGCTTTGAGATACAGTCCCATCTAAAGCCGTCGCTGTGAGACAGGTGAACTTTCTCTTTTGCTTCGCAGGCAACAACTTCTTCTGACATACTTTTCTGAGGTGTCTTCGAATCGAAACAACACCATATAGTAGCTACATAACTTAGAAAACCTATAACTGTAAGCCTAACAATCTTCTATTTATAGTGCCGTCTCTCTACGGAAGTCGGCAATCATATTGGCTACTTTTATTTTTGAACTTGCTGCTCTAAACAAATCAATTCTTCATTGATACCAATTATGTATTCTTCAACCAAGAATTCTGCCTTCGGTCAATACATCTTACTTGAATCTCTTTTAAATTAAGTCTAAGAATAAATATCAAAGATTACCTCAAATTTTACTTACCGTTTTAAGACCTGTTAATTCTTCAGTAACAGATACTGAAATAGATAGAAGATATACTCTTCTTTGGGTTGGATTAATAACATTGCAAACATTAACCTTTTGCTTAAAAATTATTACAAAAATGAAACCAACAGCTAAATTCTGAGAAGATCGTTCTAAGAGCTGGTAAACATAAACTCATATGATGAGATTCTTTACACAGATGCATCTAAAACTGAGACAGTAGTCGAATATTTTGTAACAACTACGAATAGTATTATTTAGAAGTTCTGCCTTTCATCATTCACATCATTCATACGCCTTTCTTCAAGCATTAAAATGGTTCTCTAACCTAAAACCAAGAACACTGCAATATGTGCAGATTCGATGTCCTCCATCGACGCGATTAAAAGTATATATTTTAAACATCTACTCGGTAGCTCATGCTATACATGAAGCAAAAAACCGTCTTACTTTTTCTGGAAAAAACAAAACATTAATCGTGATTCCTTCATAGGTTGGGATTTTAGGTAATGAGAATACTAATACTGCTGCAAAGGAAGCAATTATAACCAAATCAGACATCAAATCAATGCAATCAATAAAAATCCATATCTCCCCTAACTGGAACAGACAGAACTATGAAAAATCTAAGATAATTGGAGTTCAAGTGGGCAAAACATAGAAAACTAACTCTTATTGAGGTAATTGTTTTTTAAAACCGGAGATACCTCACAACCATTTTTAAATTACGTGCAGAAGGTAAACCAATATTTTATTTAGACAAAACTTGAATGGGTGAATGAGGGTTACATAGTGGGAACAATGTGGCATGACAAAAACGTACTAATTTCACGACAGGCTTTTTTGGAAGGATTCTCTACAAGATTAGTTTCCGGACTACGGAACTACGGTTAGGAACTACGCCTATTAATATCAAATATTGGAATTAATAAGTGCTTTTAGGAGGTGGTTTATTAATATTTTAATCTAAAAAATAGAAAAATACCATGACAGAACTGTTACCAAAATGTTCGGTTGTAGTAATGGATAATGCTAGTTATCATTCCCGTCAAATTGAACGTCAAAAATCATACAAACAAGCTGAATTTTACCAAAAATATCAATTTTAAGACCCCAAAAAATTCAAAAAAATTTACCACTTTTATCCCCGGGCTTCCCCCAAAAACTCCCTCGTAAGAAGTTAAAAATGCAAAAAAATCGATTTATCAAAAATCAGTACGCCGTAAAAAAAAAACGTTTTAAATAAAAAATATAGGTGGGGTAATTTTGAACAAAAATGTTTATTAGCACTTTTTGTGTAGAGTGAACCGCTCTCTCAGAAACAGCGCTTGAAGCGACCGTCGATTTTGAATGTTAGTCACGTGAGCGAAATCGATGTTCAATAAAATTTGTATCAGCTCGACGGTAAAAATTCGATTTTTTTTTATTCAAGTGTCCCATTGACAAAAATTAAGATGCGTTTTAAAGGTAAAGAGTGCAGCTTTTGTATGCAGTTTTTGTATTTTGTAGCTTTTTTCGCGATTTTTGCCATGCTTTATGATTCTCATGAGATCAATACAATCCATCACTTTTATTGACTGGCCACTATAAAGTTTCGGGTACTAGAGCCTAGCCTCCAAAACCTATAGCATGAAATTTAAGTTTTGAGTTTTGGCAACAAATGTGAGGCATTTGAAATTTGCTTAAAAAACGTTATAATATAAAATTTCATATAACAAACAATCTAAAACGTTTAAAACTTTTTTTTTCAATTAAACTAGTTAATTTTTTAAAAGAACCAAACTTCTGCAGTAAACTACAACTTAAACCGTCTTTTTGGAGACATTTTTCATGACGTGCGATCGTTTGAAATATAAAGCAATAAATTCTGCGTTTTTTATTCATATTTCAAATGCTTCATCTTTGTTGCCACAACTCAAAATTGTAATTTCATGTCATATGTTTTAAAGATTGATCTCTAAAAATGGAAATTTTACTACTATTGATCAATGAAAGTGATCAATGTTATTAATCTCATGAGAATCATAAGAAATGGCAATAATCGCACCACGTTTAGTGATTTAACACTTTTAGAAAAACTTTAAGTTAATTCGCAGCAAAATAAAAAAACTGCATATGAAACCTACCATTTTTTCCTTTAAAACGGATCTTGATTTTTGTAGACAGGACACTTGGATCAAAAGATATCGAGTTTTTACCGTCGAGCTGTTACAAATTTTATTGAACATTGATTTCGCTCACGTGACATTCAAACTCGACGGTCGGTTCAAGCACTGTTTCTGAGAGTTTCATTCTACACAAAAAGTACTAATGAACATTATTGTTCAAAATGATCACAGCTACATTTTTTATTTAAAACATTTTTTTCTACAGCGTACTGAATTTTGATAAATCGATTTTTTTGCGTTTTTACCGGGGGGTTTTAGGGGGAAGCCCGGGGGTAAAAGTAGTAAACTTTTTTGCATCTTTTTGGGGTCCTAAAATTTATATTATCGGTAAAATTCAGCTTGTTCGTATGATTTTTAGGGGTCAACACTCTGACGACTGGACTTGGAAGAAACAGGATATCATTAAGTGGCTAACAGACAGAAACGTTATCTTATAAGTAGAAATATAATATTCTATTTTCTTCAAACGTCAAATAATGATAACATTACTTATCTAACTTGATCCTGTCAAAGTTTGATGTCTCCGCCGGCAGCAGTTTTTTTTCCCATTTCTTTACGGCGGAGGGAAAAATGTTGTCATGGCAACAATATGAAACATGTCACAAAGCAACAATACAAATGTCATTAACAACAATTAAACATCATTTTTATTTATAGTAATATTAAAAGTACAATTAGTTAATGAGGCATTTTCAAAATTGAAACCGTGCAAAAATGTTCCCGACTCTTGATACGCATTGGTAATTGTTGATGATACTGATGGTCGAGAACAACTTTCAGCAATCATTCCCGATGTTGGCGAATAATGAGGGTTTAAAATTTTTTGAGCATTATCGTTCTTATTTCTTATTGAATCCTCTATATATCCTTCGGCAACCGTGCTTGATTTCCAGCCCCCATGTCGTTTAAGGCATTCTAGATTTCCGCCTCCATCAATTAAAAGTGTTGCTGAAGTTCGTCGTAAAGAGTGACCCGTGTATGCGCTTGCATCGTTTAAATTTAAATAACTAGCTACTTTTTGGGCTACTGCGCTGATCGAATGTATTCCCATGACGCTTCGGTAACACTTTCCATTTTGGTACTTGATAAAAAATCGGTTTTCTGTGAAATTTTCAGGCCGCAGTGATGCATACTTTTTATACAGTTTAATGTAGTTTTGACCAATTATCGTAAAAGATCTAATTTGTCGTGTTTTACTGTCTGGGATTTTGATAATTATTACATTTTCTTTATCCTCAATGTCCACAGTATTCATTTTTACCATTTCGTCGCATCGACAGGCGCCAGTAACCCCAATTAACAAAACAATCTGAAATATTTTTATAATTTAGTAAAGTATACTACATGCTTTGCAATATAATTTTTTTACCTTTAATCCTAAATACAACTTGTCTGGCGCTTCAAACAAAAATTTATCAAACTCGTCTTTAGTGAAAACTTTAGACTTCTTTGCAGTATATCCTTCGCTTGTTTTTTTCAGAAAGGCACGTAACTTTAAAAATTTGCTTATATCCACATTTTTTCTAATAACTAACTCGGATTTTATCATAGAGTATCGTGACCACATTGTAGAAGATTTCCATTTATTTTCATTTTCCATTATATTAAAATATGCCAGTAAAACGTCTTCGGTAACTTGCCGTACTCCTCTTGTATCGCACCACTCTTGGAAGTGCTTGTACGCTAACCGATACTTTATTCCGGACTTGGAGGGCCCCAAACGTGCTACTGCATCATTAACCGCGGACTCAATTTCGTTTAGGTTTTCCATTTTCGCACTAAATTTGCGCTTGCGGTTGCAACAACAATAAGCTGTTTTTAATAATTGCAAACAACTGTAACCAGGGAGACGCAAATCCCACCGACGACTTAATTATTTTAATTTCTAACATCTAGACGACTTTGATAGTTGTCACAGTTAATTTCGAGTAAAAATAGCGTATGAATTGTACTATTTATGGTTGAAAATTGCTACGTTTGAAGAAAAAATAGTATACTTTATTCGGCAAAGAAGCGACTTTTCTTGACTTGCCCTCTATTACGCGCCGAACGAAGTGAGAGTAATATGGGGCGCGTCAAGAAAAGTCATGCTTCTCCACCTCATAAAGTAATAGTAATATACTATTGTTACAATGTAAAGTGACCAGGAAGGAAATATTTTATTATGCGCCGCCAGTAATCGAATTCAAAATTTCCGAGAATTTTTGACCAGTTACGATGCGTGATTTTGGATGACATTTCATTTTTTGTTTGCTAGAGTGTATTGTTAATGAGGGTCAGCTCTTGTTTTATTTCCTCAATACCGGTGGGCACAGGTAAAAGTCTTAAATTCTCAATGCTTTTATTTGCAGATTTTAAAATACATATTTTATTTGAGCAGTCTTTACTGTAAATTTCCTTAATATTTTAATTTATTACTCCATCTCTATTGTGAAAAGAATATACTATATGACCAAAAAATCTTAAACTACAACCCTAAAACTTAGGATAATCATAGATCCTTTATAGAAAATAACCGTATATTGTGAGAGTTCATAGAACACTAAAACGGATCCTATCCACAACGAGTTGTTTTTGTGACGGGACCGTGGTTATTTGCGACAGGATTTGATATAAGCTCTTTACACGACAAGAGTATTAATAGTATATGGAAACCAGAGAGGTATTAGGGCAGACGATATGTAATGTAATGATGGTCAATAATGTTAGAATATAACTTTGAAACTTGGAATAATGATAAAATGTAATAGGGAGGCTTTTATATCATTTAAGTAACTTGTGACCAAGTTTTGTAATTTAGAAGACTCGTTCTACTTGAGAGACAAGTTAAAAAATCTGGAAGGTCTAGTAGAGCTTAACGTCTTCTTTTACCACTTAGTATCTTGTCTTTTTTACACTTTGATCAAGGTTTTAATGGTTTGGTCACGCCTAATACGAGGCGGAAAAAATCTTCAAAAATACAATTACAAACGGTTGAACAAGGTCTGTTACATCGGCAGGCCATTAATTTTCATCTAACTTAAAAACAAGTACCCACTGTAAATAAAATTTATAAGAAATTTGAGAATTTAATTACAAAAAAGGAAAAACATTATGTCTTTGAAAATTAGGAATCTCGAATTCCGTTGAAAAAAACCATCAAATAATCGAAAACTTTTAAGGGAAAAATATGATATAATTTGATCATTTATGTATTAACTAAAATAGCTTATCACTTTATCCCTACTTCTTTTTATATAAACAGTAAACTTTGACAAATGCTGTAATGACATTTCTCTCTGTAACATAGTTATATAAGCAATTTATGCATATTTGAAACAAATTGCAGTACTCTAAACTTGTGAGTGATCGTTTATACATCGCAGGAATTGTCTTTTGTTTGTAAAGCTTAGAATTTCTTTCAATTCCAACTGACGCGTCGCTGTTTAAAATTCTACTCTATACAAATAGGTTTCTTTCATTTCGCGGCTATGCTCTTTAATAATCAAAAAATATAGAAACGAGAAACGTTTAAAAGAAATTTTTACATTTGTGTATTTTCACTAAGGAGCTAGTAAAGATCGAGTTGGGATTTAATAACTATTTAACTAGAAAGCAACTAGCTTATATTGTATCGCTAGTTCCCTTCACAGATGAGTAACTTTTAAAATCAGGATAGCTTTGCAAGGTCAACCTAATTTTCTCTGTTTCATGTATTGTGGAGCTACTGCGTTTTTGCTTTGTTTTAAGCAAAAACGCAGTATCTCCACAATATATGAAACAGAGAAAAATTAATTTGACCTTGAAAAGCTATCCCGATTTTAAAAGTTACTTATCTGTGAAGGTTTTTTTGTTTTAGTAAGTTTTGGGAGAAGGATTTGAAAAGAAAAAAGAATGCCCGAAGAATGAAAAAAGGGGTGGATGTTTTCTGTTTTAAAGACAGGGGACACCACACAATGTAACAACTATAGAGGAATGATATTGTTAAACAGCCGCTACAAAATATTGACATCATTAATCAGATAAAGACTCTCAAAATACATTGAAACTAAGATAGGAGAATGCCAGGGAAATACCAGAGGGATTTAAAGAGGGAATGTCAACAATAGACAATACACGTAATCACACAGTTAATTGAGAACTATTACGAACATGATATCGACTTACACATATTTTTCAAAGATTTCAAGCAAGCATTTGACAGTCTAATAAGACTCAACCTGATAGAAGACATTAAAAACCCAGATATCCCAATAAAACTCAACGGATGGATCGACAGCAGCAATAATAACAGATGACCAAATATCCCCAAATATCAAATATCTCCAAAAATATAGAAATAGCAACTGAATTACGACAGGGCAACGTCACTATTTAACGTCGCTATTGAAGGAATAATAAGAGCTACTAAAATCAAAGGTACCTACAATAAATTTATAACATTGAAGTCGCAACTTGTGGCGTACGCTGACGATATAGCACTGATTAGTAGAAACCTAAACAGTTTAAAGAAACAATTTGCAAAGTTGCGCAAGGAAGCATCCAAGAGGGGTTTGGCAACAAATCAAAATAAAACAAAATACCGAATATGCTTAAAAAAAATTACAGTTAATGTGGCAAGGGTAAATATTGGAGAATCTGAGTATGACAAGGTAGAACATTTTAAATATTTTGGAGCCCCCGTCAAGGGAACTAATGAAAGAAGCATAGTAATTAATGAAAGAATTCTGGTAGGAAACAGGACTTACTGGAAATACAACTTCCTCAAAGATAAGAAGCTTACTCAGAATACTAAACTGAAAATTTACAGAGCAAAAATGAGACCAGTAATCACGTATGGTGCTGAAGTAATGTGCCTGGCACAAAAATATGAAGAAAGATTAAGGATCTTAGAGAGAAAATTCATTCGGAGAATAGCAGGCCCACCAAACTTAGATAATAAGAATTAAGAAAACTAATGAATCATGAAGTAACAGAACTTTTGGAGTAACAGGAGAAGACATCGTCAGATTTAATAAGGCACAGAAACTTAGATGGATGCGACATCTAGAAAGGAGAAATCCAGAAGCAGTTATCAAGAAAATTACTTAATCGAGACCAGTATCAGGCAGGCCACGAGGAAGACCGAAGACGAGATAGGAGAACCAGATAATTGCAGACCTTAATAAAATGAAAGTTAGAGATTGGAAAACCATAAGCAAAAACAGTAAAGAATGGAGAAATATTGTAGAAGATGCCAAATCCCACAACCAATTGTAAAACCAAAATGTCATTGCAGATTGATTCCCCGCGGCAAATGAATGGGAAGAGCCCTAAGAGGGCGGCAATCATTACGCTAGTAGTGTAGATGCCATGGTGAAGTTTGAATTTATGAAAACCTAAGTTTTTGGTAAATATATAAAATATTGAATATGTATCAATAAAAAAAGTAGATACAGAGTTAGTGCTAACAATTTGAGATATCCCATTCGGTGATTAGAAAAAAATCGGAAAATTATATAAATAGCTATCTGTCTACAATAATTTGTATTTTTAAAAACAATGTAGTATGAGTTAAATAGAACTAATATTAATGCTGGTTTAAATTAAACATTTATAATATTGAAATTAGTTTGAAAAAGTTTAAACAGATAGGAAAATATTGTAAATACAAAATATATTTTTTTAAACAACAAAATAGTTTTAAACATCTGTTGTAAACAAGTTCACACACAGCCAAAATAATCCAAATGTTTTTTCTATTTTTTGGAATAACTGCATTAAGTTGCTTTAATAAGTTGTCACTTGTCGTTTTTTAAAATCCCATTGGTTTGTGTAGTGATGGAGCTATGGTAGTGATGATTGTATCAGTACTATGTTCGGTGAACTATTTAAATATATCCACAGTTTCGATATGTTAACTTTGTTGTAGATGATAAAGTTTTCGTTTTTTCATTAAGTCAGTCAGAAATATATTAAAATCTTAAATCTAAAATCAGCACTATGCTCTGCATTTACCCTAATTATTTCTTTACACTAACTTACATGGTTTTCTTTATTTAAGTGTTCTTTTTAAGCTTAGCACAGCTTCAGATTTGGCAACCATACGTCCATACTCACCATACTGGTCTCGGTATTTGTTTGTATAACCGTAGTTTGTTATATATGGACAATGCTAAATTTCTTTCCATCAGCAGTACATTTTCTTGTAACGGATACCTAGTTCTGCCCTTTTCTTTTTAATAATACGGACTTTTTAGCGAAATCTTGCATTAATTGTGATACCTTTTGCAAGTATGTTGCGGAAGATGCATATGGTACTTGGGCATCATTTATTCTAATTGAAATTTTTTGATTTATTTATTTGTAAAATTATCGTTGTTAATTATGAATTTTATTTATTGACAACTGTAATTTTTGTGCTGCTTCTTCGCTGTTATCATCTACTGCTAGAAAAGCATTATCATCTGCAAAGGTGATTTAGTATCATTTTCTAGATCAGATATGTCGTATGTATAACATATCTGGAGGGTCGGATCTAATATGCTTCCTTAAGGGACACGCTAAGCTGGAGATAGATATTAGTGATTTCCAGTTTAGATTTCGGAATGGAGTGGGCACAAGAGAGGCACTATTTTCTTTTAACGTGCTGACCCAAAGATGTTTGGATGTTTTGGATGACTCAAAGCAAGAATCTGGATGTGAGGGATGTAACATTGACATCAAAATTATACTACAGCCAACGATCAAAAGTAAAAATTGGAAGAGAACTGTCAGAAGAAGTGGAGATAAAGTGAGGGGTCAGGCAAGGTTGCATACTGTCGTCGTTATTGTTTAATGCTTATTCTGAAGAAACCATACAAGAAGCTTTGGTAAACGAGACAGTCGGCATAAAAGTGAACGGAAGTTTAATTAACATTAGGTATGCCGACGATACAGTCGTAATGGCCGACAACTTGGAAGACTTAGAAAGAATAATGAACAAAATATTAAGATATAGTGGATAATACGGACACTCTTAACATCAAAAAACCAGATTCATGAAAATTAGTAAGAACAACAATACAAACGAAATATTAACGGTAGGCGGTCAGCAGATTGAGAGAATAAAAAGATATACTTACTTGGGAACGATAATCACAGAAAATAACGATTATACTGCAGAAATAAGAGTCAGAATTGAAAAAGCACGTGCCTACTTCTTGAAAATGAAAAAGATTTTATGCAGCAAAGATCTGATAGTGGCCCTCAGAATAAGGCTAATTAAATGCTATGTACACAGTGTACTCTACTATGGAGCTGAATCATGGACATTAAACCGGAATACAATAAATCGACTTAACGCGTTTGAAATGAGGATATTTAGAAGATTGTTAAGGATTCCATGGGTAGATAGAGTCACGAATACAGAAGTGTTAAGGAGAATAGGCAGAGAGAAGGAAATGGAAAATACAATAAAAGAAAGGAAATTGCAATATCTCGGACATGTGATGAGAGGCGAAAGATACAACATCTTGAGACTCATAATTCCAGGAAAAGTAGAGGGTAGGAGAAGCGTAGAAAGAAGACGCGTTTTCTGGTTAAAGAACCTGGGAGAGTGGTTTGGTTGCAGCTCAAGGCAATTGTTCAGAGCAGCTGCCTCGAAGGTCAGAATAGCCATGATAATTGCCAACCTTCGTCGCGGAGATGGCACTTAAAGAAGTAGAAGGGACCCCTGCTTTGATTTTTTTTTAAATATGTGTACACGTCTTCTTGCTTAATTATAAAATACCTTTCAGATATGTATAAATGCAAAATTTTTGAATATTGTTTATGCATAGAAATTGTGAGTTTGTAGATTGCACGTTTAGGCCATGTTTTGTCGAAAGCCTTAGCTGCGTCTAAAAAGATTTTAGAACAGAGTTTCTTTCCTACAAAAATACGTTGGTCATTCTGTGTACCTGATCAATCATAGAATGTTTATTTTTGAAGCCAAATGGTGGTTTGGAATTAATGCTGTCTCTTCTATTATTGATTTCATACTTTTTAGTAGGAGCTTCTTAAACAGGTTCGACAACATCGGTAAAAGTAATATTGGCCTATATGAGGAGACATTCTTGGCTGATTTCCTTGGTTTGGGATCATTATAGCCTTATCTTTTTTCATAAATTTAGGATATATTTTAATATATATACAGCAATAATTATGTTCAAATGTCAATTATTAAATCATATTCTGGTGCTTTCTTCGGATTTATATTGTTTTTTTTTTCATCAGCCATTTCCTTAGGAGATGATGTTCTGATTCTCTCTTCTGTCTGATTAGGTTCTAACGATATTTGATCATTATTTTAGTCTCCATGCGGTTTCAATGTAGTTTCATGCGTATTTTCTAAATATGTAACAAATCTCTCTTCTTCTTCTTCATGTGCCATCTCCTCCAAGAAGGTTGGCAACCATCATGGCAATTCGCACTTTCGATACCGCTCCTCTAAAGAGGTCAGCAGAAGTGCAGTTAAACCAAGCTCTCAAATTGTTTAACCATGAGATGCGTCTTCTTCCGCGACTCCTTCTACCGTTTATTCTTCCTTGCATTATTAATTGCAACAAGTTATAACGCTCGCCCCTCATGACATGTCCCAGATTTTGCAGTTTTCTGACCTTAATTGTACTTAAAACCTCTTTATCTTTTTCCATTCTTCTCAACACCTCGACACTATATCCACCCAACTTAGTCTTAACATCCCTCTATAAGCCCATCACTAGAAGGCTTCTAATTTGTCCGAAACATCTTTCTTTAATATCCAAGCCTCCAACCCATACAATAATACGGAGAACACGTAGCATCTCAGAAGTTTTATCTTTAAAGAAATTAAAATGTCCCTGCTGCAGAGTACTTTTTTCAGTTTGTTAAACGAATTTCTTGCCTGTCCTATTCTTGCCTTAATCTCTTTGGTGTACTCATTATTTTCGCCCAGATATTTATATTTTTCAAACTTTTTTAATTTGTTCTCCATGTATTCTTATGTTTTCTTGGCGCTGTTGGGCTTTTGTAATTACCATAAATTGTGTCTTTTTTGTGTTTAGGGACAGTCCGTTTTCTTCACTGAGTTCTACCACTCTATCAACCATTTGTTGTAAATACTCAAGACATTCCGCTAATAAAATAGTGTCGTCGGCAAACCATATATTATTGATTGGTCGGCCATTTACTTTTATTCCCATAGTTAGTTCTTCTAGTGCTTCCTGGATTATTTCCTCTGAATACAAATTGAACAAAGTAGGAGACAGGACACAGCCCTGCCTGATGCTCCTCTCAATCTGTATTTCATTTGAAAAGACGTTGTTCTCTTTTACCACAAATCTCTCTGCCTTTTGCTTATTGCTTCTAGCTCAGCTACCATATTTCAGTATAATTGAATAATAAATAGGTTCCTGGTCTTTTTAACCTTTTTGTTGCTTTTTTAGGTTTTGTTTTTGTTCAGATAAGAACTGACTGACTTATTTTTTAAGTTTTAAATCTCTTTTTTGTAAGTTTTTGACTAGCATTATTGAAATTTGTTTTATTTTGAGGAGCTCTGGTGTGTTCCCACGTTCTTAATTTTCTTCTCTCTTTAATTAACTTTTTAATTTACTTCGAAAAGATGATTTCTTTTACTCTTGATCTTAGAGTGCGAATATTTCCTGGTCACCTAAATTAGCATGCTTTGCAAGCATAAGACTTACCATTTCTAAGAGGATTTCCTATTCACTAAGAATAAATAGTTTCTTATATTTCATGTAATTTTACTTGCAATCATTGTTGTTCATTCCCACGATATAAAATATTTGGTGTGAAACGTATTTTACTGATTTTAAAAATCAGCTTACCACCCACCAACTCAGTCTTTTTCGTTTTAACTATTTATCCTCCCTTCGTATTTTTAAAAGAATTTCCAAATATTTATTTAAAAGAAACATTAGCGAAATCAAGTGGATTGCACAAGGAGATTATATTAGAAAAATACAACTTCGTTGTCATTGATTGATCATTATATACATACAATTTAGAAGTTTCTGGCTAATATCAATTTATAATTAGGCGGGATTTGCGTGAATCAATGTTTATTTTGCCGGGTCTGGCCTAGCATCTGTGAAATGGTCCTCTAAGATCGATTTTTACGTTGTTTTCAATTAAGATGTACTAACAGAAACAGAATAGCTGTTTTCATTGTAATTTAGTAGTTGTTAGTGTCAGCATAAACTTCTAATGTGACATTAAACATGGAAAAATGGATAAAAAGGAAAAATTAATGAGTAGAGAAAAATATGAGCATTTACAATGCAAAATAACTATATATCTCAATAAATATAAAATAAATGTAGACAAAGAACTACAAAATTTTTCAAAAATTCACATTATTTCCAAAACTGAATTTAGAACTTTGTGGGGTCGCCATCCTTGTCCCCTGGCCGCCATCTTGGAAAAAGGATGGGAAAGGGTATTCGCACCATGGTACAATGAATACACAAGGTATGATATTGCGCATGACATTTGACAGCTGGCCCAGGAATGTGACGTAGTTAAGATCGCCTGAACCACCTCGAACCCATTATTACAGCTTAACGTACACATTAATTTTGAAATTATGGTTAAAAAGTGATCTAATTTTTTTTTAAATGTTTTCTTTTGGTTATAATTGAATAAAAAATATATTTTCAGTAGCGTAAAACCTTTACTTCTCCTAGAGATTCAGGCAAAATATTTATTTTTGTTTTCATACATATACTAATAATATAAGTACTCTTTTTGTATGCAAATCCCTTGAAATTTAAAAATATTCTGCAGAGAAAATACTGTGAATAGGTAAATAGTAGTAGATTTGCTTATTCTAATTCACTGTCACTCACTTCCAAGCAGTTTTACTGAAATAAAAACAAAATAGAGTACAATAGAGAAAAATCTGTTTTACAATTCAATATGGTATTTTAGATGAGTTATAATGAAATTTAGTAAAATAAAAAATATACAGATTACAATAACCTACCGGTTATTATATGCAAAATTTACTTATCAAACAATATAATAATATGAAAATAAGACACAAATTAGTTCAAACGCAAAACACAATAAATATCGACTTCAGACGACTTTACACCGGCAAGACAGAAAGCTTGTATAAAAACAAAAGTTCAACAATAATATCGGTTATCAATGGTGACTATTGCAAATTGCAAGTTATGAGATAATAAATATATTTTAAAGTATCTCAATACTGACTGAGTCATCTATTTTATAATAGAAAAATAATTTAGATATATGCTTATATATGTGTCTTTATACAAATGGTGTTTAGTTACTATTTATTTATACTGTATAGTATTTTTTTGTAAAACTGAAAGTTTTTATTTGCCATTGTATATCTGGTTTTGTACCTTTTTCAAAGTACGCTGTGCAATTGCTTGTTGCAATAGTGACAATGAAGATAAAATCTTTAGGTTTCATACATTTCCTAAAGATAGTGTGACCAGAAAACTGTGGATTATATCTTGTTGTAGATAGAATAATTTTAATTGTAATACTGCAAGAATTTGTTATACACATTTTAAAACTGAAGATTACCAAAGAAATCTACAACAGGAACTTTTAAATTACGTTTCTAAAAAGGGTCTAAAACTCAAACCTGAGGCTGTACCTAGTCTTTATTTGCCTAAATTAACATCGGCTACCCTTTTAACCAACCAAAAGAAACGCGTACAAGGAGGCGAACACAGAGAGTCCAAAAAGTATGTTGAGCAGCTTCTTACTACTTGTAGGTCAACGACGTAAGTCTAAATCTTTATTTTTATTAATTATTAGTCATGAAACCTTAAATGGTTTTTTCATATCGATTTGTTAAGTAAGAAATTAGCCTCAGAATGCTATGCAATTTGCAATAAGAACTGTTTCGGAGGAAATCAATTTAGCATCTTCCAAAATAACATTTTTCTTTGTTAAATCATGTTATCATTATTAAAATATACAATGGTATCATTATTATAAACAATACCAAGATAATTTTATGTGTGAATATTACAAAAATGTCATTTTAAATGTTGTGCAATATTGTGTGCCCTCACTACACTCATATTCGATGGCCAGCTAGCTCATTCGATATAAATAAAGTTGACTTTGTCATTATTTATTTTGATTTTGTGTTTAGTTCAGTAGGTATATATACGTACAAATTTTGTGTACCTCCATTACCACTTTTCTGTATCTTTTTAAACATCTGAAATATCGAACTCTGGAGTATAAGTTAATTAACCTGTACCTACGTGTAATAAAAGATAATTAAAACTTGTCTTATAAAGGATATCTATGTTTTATAAAGGATAAATATTATAATAACATAATTTTATCATCTCTTTATAATTACTATAATTAAATTAGCCAAATTATATAAAAAAACTTAAAATTAAAAGTCTTTCCTATACAACTACATTCAAATGTTGCGGGAATAAGCGATCTTGACTACGTCATGCGCGAAAGCGAATCGATTTTGAAACATTATGTATCATACCTTGTGTATTCATTGTACCATGTATTCGCACTGTATCTCGTAAATTAGTAACCCTACAGAAAATTTTATAAAACATTATTTGTAGCAAATTAAATTTTCTACAACTTGTTTTTATCACTTTTTATCGTTAAGTTGAAAATAAAAAAGTAATAAATAAAATTAACTAAACATTTTTAAAACATTTTTTTGGGGGCTTATAGCTTCTTTTCTGGTCATTTTACAATAAATAATAATCAAAAAATAATTTTCACTACAATACACTACACATACACACTACAAATAATTTACAAACTGCTGTGTATCATAAAAAAGAATTTTTAAAAAAGATATGATAAAAAAAATAGTCTAGTGAAATAATCTATGAAAAATGCTCTATGATATTGCTCTGATGTCATTTTATCGTAAAATTATCAAAAAATAGGTTAAAGGCCCAAAAGAAAAATTATTGTTCCTAAATTTTTAGTTACTTTTGTTTATAACTTTTTTATTTTCCATTTTTTCATTAAAAGTAGGTAATAAAAATGAAGTTGTACACAATTTAATTTGCATTTTTAGAAAAGTTACTAATCATTTAGAAAAAATCAACTTTTAAGCTATTTTAGCAATAATTAAGCAACAAATTATAGTGTATTTTTATGTATGAGAGAGTAATAAAACAATAAATTATGTATGCAAATCCCTAAACTGTTGATACGGGTGACTCAATGAAAAACAGATATTTGTCAACAAGTTTACAGAAGTATATAGGAAAACAATTTTAAATTGAGTATGACCACCAGGTATAAAGGTTGGAGCAGAATAGAATACAATAGTTGTGAGGGTTACTAATCCCTAAATAAGGTTGCCAGTGTCGGAGTGATGGAGGTTAACAGGTACTAATGAATTTGCAAGAAATGTAAGATGTTTATTTTATTGGTTATATATAACCAATAAAAGTTTAATAAGTACCTACCTATTTGCAAAATAAAGTTTAATTCTTTAGATAAAATAAAACGTTTTATTTTATCTATTTGCAAAATAAAGTTTAATTCTTTGCCTATTTGCAAAATAAAGTTTAATTCTTTAGATAAAATAAAACGTTTTATTTTATCTGAAATGAGTGCATTCCACGAAGTAAGGGTTTCAACAATCAAACATTTAATTCTTTAATTCCAGGAATCTACGACAGTAATTGACTAGATAATTACCTTCTAAAGTTATTCCACAGAAAATGTGATAGTGGGTTTATCCATTTTGTATATAGGAAGGTCCAAGTGGCGTATTCAAAATTCTTAACAGTTCACTAAAAGTAGGTACTTCAGTTGCAAGGTGCAGTTTATTGTGTATACTAGTGTTATGGAAAATTTGGAAGTGCCGTGTAAACGCCGAAAAATTGGTCCTCTAACAGTTAATGAAAAAACATTAATATTTAATTGTTTTAAATCATTTACAGACAAACGTTTATGTGAAAGTGTCGATGAGACCGTTGAGTTAGTTAGCAGTACACTTGGTGTTGGGAAATCTACGATTTACAGAGTTATTAAAGAAGAGAAATGTGGTAGTTTTCAAATGCCACGTAATGCTCCAGGGAAACCAAAATTTCAAATAGAATATCATTTTAAAGAAGGACTTCGACGGAAAGTGCATGAATTCTTCTTTAGACAAGAATTTCCAACATTGGATAAAGTTCTTGTCTCAGTTCGAGATGATAAGGATTACCCAGAAATGAGTCGAAGTACGTTATGGAAACTTTTAAAAGAAATAGGCTTCCGCTGGAAAAAGAATCCCAGAAAGTCTATTTTATTAGAAAGAAGCGATATTGTCATATGGAGAAGACATTTTCTAAGAACCATAAAGGAAATGAGAAACCAAAAAAGAAAAATATTTTATCTTGATGAAACATGGATCAACGAGGGTCATACACCAAATAAATTTTGGCAGGATGAAACTGTTACAAGTCAAAGGCACGCTTTTGTAAATAACTTATCTACTGGTTTAAACCCACCATCAGGAAAGGGACGCAGGCTGATAATAGTACACATTGGCAGTTGAGACGGTTTTGTTGAAGGTGGTTTATTAACTTTTGAATCAACTCGTACCGGTGACTACCATGAAGACATGAACGCTGATGTCTTTCAAGAATGGTTCGAACAAATGATAGATCTTCTTCCTAAGAACTGTGTAATAGTAATGGATAATGCAAGTTATCACTCCAGACTTATAGAAGGACTGCCCACAACCAAGTGGTTAAAAAAAGACTTGCAGAATTGGCTAAGTTCAAAAAATATTACGTACCATCCCGGATCTATAAGAAAGGAACTTTATTCGTTGTGTGCCCTTCATAAAGAAAAATTTAAAAAATACGAAATTGATGAAATTGCCAAAAATCGTGGAATGACAGTACTTAGATCCCCACCATATCATTGTGAATTAAACCCGATTGAACTGGTATGGGCACAGATAAAGAGTGAAGTTTCAAGAAAAAATACCAATTTTAAAATTCATGATGTTAAACAGTTGTTTTTGGAGGCCATAAATAAGATAAAACCTGAAAACTGGGAAAAGGCAGTAAATCACACTATTAAAGAAGAGGAAAAAATGTGGAAGCTGGACAATATTACTGATAAAATGATCGAGCCAGTTATTATAAATCTTGGTTCTGAAAGTTCATCTTCTGAATCTGATTTGGATTTGTAACAAGTAGCTGTAAGTTTTATATTAATATTTTTATTCATCTATTTAACATACCTTAGACGGTTTTAAAAACTCTTTTTCTCTTTTGTAATTTTTAAAAAAATGTGAATTTTTTAAAACCCTTTTTAATGTAGGCCAGTCAGTTCTAATATAGTGTGTGATAAAAGAGGTCACTTTTGTTTACATACACATAACACTTTATAACACTGAAATAATTCATTTATTTTTTACAATTATTCAAAGTAATTTTTCAATTAATCTTGAGCACGCCCATGGAGTGGTCGGAGCTACCAGTTAAAATTATGCTAATTACTCTCTCGTTCATAAAAATAAACTATAATAAAAGTAACTTTTTTATGCTTTTGAAATTTTAAAGGATTTTCTATGCTTTTTCAGTTAAATTTAGTCACTTTTCCATATAATTTACCTTACCCTTACTTACATTGCGTGTATTTTTTTTAAGTAAAAAATGACGTTTAATCTTCAGCATATTTTGTTTACAAATTTTTATCACTAAATTTATCAAAACCAGTGGCTTCTTTGGCTAATTTTTTTGGTCTAATTATTCATATTGTGCAGGTATTACATTTCACAAAGTAAGAAATAAGATTAAAAATTTCTTTTCTAGTTTATTGATCTTCTGTATTGAAGACAGTTGATGTTTTTGTTTAATCAATAGTACAAGAATATGATTCAAAAATCGAGACAAACAGACTTAATGTAATTGGTCTCCGGCCAAAGACAGTAAAGAGAATCTTGGATAATATAATGGGGAAAGTTCTAAACATTGTCCGCAGTGCGGTAAAGACAAATAAGTATGTAGGAGTCACGATCTGTATACTTTAAAGAAATACGAAAACTTGTTTGTTTTTTATTTCAAAATCTTGGCACAAGTTACCGGATTACAATCATCAGTGTTGAAATATGTCAGAAAAAAAAGTAACTGTTTTTATGAAATGTTTGTTCCAGAGAAGAAATTCGTTTTAAAGTATTGTTACAATTTTTCTTTAGTATATAAACTATGGAATAAAGAGACACTTGACGGACTTGAAACGTTCTTTTTAAAAATATAATTGCGTTGAAGGAAAACAGGTAAAATGCCCGTACATTTTAAAATGTGCAGGCATGCATACGTCTTATTTCTTACAAATATAAAAATAACAAATGAATAACAAATATACAAAGAACTAAATTTTAAATTAATATGAAATGAAAAAGACAGTAAAGATTCCATTTCACGTACAAATCGTCTATGTATCTGTTTATACGTATTTCGCTTTAATAAAGCTCATTAGAACAGTTATTCATAGGCATTCTCAACGTGAAAAATAGATCTTTTCTGTCTTTGGGAAGCAACAATAAAATGGCTTCGAAACGGACGCAATAGCGACATCTGATATTAAATCCGTAAAATAGTTTCGAAACACAATTCAGATTTCTGCTTTAATCTGAACCTTCTATAAATGCAAGGTATAACAGACGTTGATAAAGATGTTAATAGAGACATGGGGAATCTAAAATTTGCATTCCACGACATGTCTCCTCAACTAAGCAGAAATCGTTAGCGAATTGGTTTCTTGTACTCATACAGAGTAGATCCGAATAAAATGAAAAAGACAGTAAAGATTCCATTTCACGTACAAATCGTCTTCATCATTTAATCTTCGCTTATCCACTGCTGGACATAGATCTCCCTCATAATTTTCCATCTATTTCGATCTTGTGCCTCTTGCATCCAATTCCTATGACAACGTTTTAGATCGCCAGTCCAACGTGTTGGTGGACGACCTCTGCTCCGGTAGGCATCATCTCTTGACAGATCGTCTATGTATCTGTTTATACGTATTTCGCTTTAATAAAGCTCATCAGAACAGTTATTCATAGGCGTTCTCAACGTGAAAAATAGATCTTTTCTGTCTTTGGGAAGCAACGATAAAATGGCTTCGAAACGGACGCAATAGCGACATCTGATATTAAATCCGTAAAATAGTTTTGAAACACAATTCAGATTTCTGCTTTAATCTGAACCTTCTATAAATGCAAGGTATAACAGACGTTGATAAAGATGTTATATACATAAATATATAGATAAATTAATATTTATTTCTGAGATTATTCAGATTCTTCTGCATTTACAATTTTTTATTGTTTTATCAATAATGAATATCGTGTCATTTCCGGTTTTCTTTTGCGCCTTGCACAAAAATGTGGGTAACTGGGCAAGGCATCTATGACAGGCGTGCCTTTGAACTTCTATCAAAATCTATGTTAACTTACTTATACTGGCCATAACTTTCGTTGCGTTGTGTTCTTCCTAATCGATTATTGTAGTATTTTTGTGTATTTCTTGATGCATTTCCTAAAACACGTTATTCGAAAATGTGTAGTGTTTTTCTTGTAATATTATTTCTTTTAGATCCTGCACATTTACTTCATCTAAACCCGTTTGTATCGCTCTATTTAAGTTCACTATTTCTTTAATGTCATCCACAGAGTATTTAGTGTCATCGCCCTTACTTAGGTGTGGCCAAATGTTCTTCTACGTCTATTCCCAAAATTTTCTGTTACCTTATTCCAAGACGGATTTATGTTATTTCACAGCTCAGCCAGTTCATTAATATGTAAATATATATATATATATATATATATATATATATATATATATATATATATATATATATATATATATATATTGTTATGGATCAGTTTATCGATCAGAAATAGAATAAAGAATTTTTTTATTATTTTAATATACCGCGGGCATATAAGTTAAAATACAACCCTGTGCTTATTTGTAATAGTTAGAATAAGAGAAGACATTGTTCCGTGACGGAATAGTTTTTCCTTGAAAGACTGAGTGAATAGTGAAAGGACAATGGAACCCGTATAATTTTATAGATTTAAGAATAAACTTGTAATTGTATTTTGCGGTGGGCATTTTTCGAAAGTAAATAAGAATTAGATTTAGATATGAGACAATAAGAATTTGGAAACTTATTTCTGTTGAAAAAGGCAAAATTGTTAATGGTTTCTGAAAAGTAATTTGAGTGAAAGTAGTTTATTTGTTTTAAATATTATGTTGGAAATTTTCTAAATCGAAAATAAGTGGGAAAAATGAATGCTTATGATTGGTTAAAAAGGAATGATGGGGAATGAGAGAGTTGAGAAGGTTTGTCTGGGGAGATTGAAAAGATTATTATGTTACCAGCAGACCAGAAGAAAAGACGTGTTTTCGGGTAGTCAATCGGAGTACCAGTGTTTTCGTTTGTTAGTGAAAAAGGTGGAAGCTGAGAGCAGATCAAAAACGAGAAGATTAATACCTCTTTTGAGTCTGCATAGTCCACGAGATATAATTGAGAAAGAAAGGAGAATTTGTGAATAAAGAGTACCGGTCAAAAGAGGCTTGGGCTTGTGTTTTCGGAGGAGTAGTTTGCTGGTATGCGGTTTGGATCGATGCTGAGAACGGGAAAGATTTGATGGTAGCCGGACATAATCAATCAAGGAAGGAACTGTGGTTTGATCGAGAGGAGACATCATTGGTGTAAAAAATAAAGGTCAGTCAAATAATTTGAATGAAAGAAAACTTTAAGATATTCTAAAGATAAAATCAAATATAAGCATACGAACTAAGATTCCAAGTTTTAAAGAGTTATTTTTTTTGTGAATAAATTATATTTTATATGGTCAATTTTTTAGTAGATATTATTATAAAACAGATCAATAGATAGTTTGTTAATTAAAATTAAATTTAGAGTATAGGAGTTTGTTGGGAAAGATAATTGCCCACAAAAAGTTATTTATTAACATTCACCGTATTGCTTATTGAAAATAAATAATAATTTGTGTGCATATTTATGTTGTTTTAATGTTAGTTCCGTTTCCTGTTCTATCCCGATTATGAGCAACTAGGAGATACTGAACCCACTAGAAGAGATATATAAAGTAAACTGATTAAAGTAAAATTAAAAAGGCACCCTGAGAATTTTTAATAGTAATTGAATTGTATGACCCTTCATAAATTAGTGAATTAATTAATTAAATAATTGGATTAATTAAATTAGTGTTAATCAATAATAAAACATCATAAAGCAGATCACAACAATATATATATATATATATATATATATATATATATATATATATATATATATATATATATATATATATACCAAAATATAAAAATGCAAATAGGGTGTAAGAACGCTTGGAGTGAAGTCATTTATTAAAATAGAAAAAATTAGTATAGCAAATGGAAAATCAATAAAAATAAAATTGTACCTTTGTTAGATCGATTCTACTATTAAAAACGAGTTAGTTTTTATATTTAGAAACGACTACAGAATAACAAATTATCATCATTCGTACACGACGGTTTTCCGTATCTGTGCAATTGCATAAAAAATTGTTCGGGAAGACTATATTTTCAATTTAAGTGTAGATACATATATAAATCTTTCTGAAAATATAATCAATGAGAGTGTTTCCCTATATAATAATAAAGAATGTCTGTTCTACAACCTAATGGTTTGAAACGAATAACGCTCAGGTTTTGTGTTGACCTTTGAAAAGGATTCATACTAATATACCTGAAAATTGATGGTTTATCACTAAAATACTGAAATAAGCTATTTGAACGTAATGATTAAAGGTAAGACTGAATCAACAGTTCTGCCTATTTGTTGATGATTGGAGGGCAGTAAAAAAACAAAAAAAAAGTAACTTTTAGTTTTGTGCGATCGGTCTGTTTGTCTGTTTATCCAGAGATTGTAGTAGCCAAAACAGTAACCAGTACAGAAAACTAATGAAGAATACGTATTCAGTATTAAAAGTTAGGTCATAAAAATTATGTAATGTGATTCTTTGGGAAATGTAAGTAGACGTTTTAGAGAAATATGCCATAATTAATATTTGAAAATTTAGGATATCAGGTTATTGGATATGTCCAATAATTCTAAAATATTTAGAGCCTGTTATCACGTCTGGTTGACTGTTAACTGTTGAGGTTGACTATAGGAGGTTATGAGGAGGTACAGAAGTTGACTTAAACTTCACTATTTTAAATATAATACCCTGGATATTATTACGGATTTCGATAAAACAATTTATTAAGCCAACATCAAACATTTTCCCACCATGTAATATATAAGCTCAATCAAAAACTGTCACATGCCATCTTCTTGTTTGCCTTTTGACTGCGTACGTTCGGACAATCTTGTTCATGGTGTCTTCACCTGACTTTGTTTTATTGTAATCAAGAATTATTTGCGGCTTTTGTTTTTCATATCCAGAAACTTTACCACTATATTTGGCCTAATTAATAGCAAAGTAGGAGGCTAACATAGCTTTATGCTGGTAATCAAATTTTGTTGAATATACATTCCTACCACGTGCATTTACTAATTCATGAGTTCTGGTTGATTTTTTAGAATTTTACAAGTAATGTTGTTTATCCTTATTCAATTGTCTTTTAAGATCAAGACTTGTACTGGTAGGTCTATCTTTTTGATGCAAAACATTTCGTTGTGCTTGGCGACTCCTTCTTTGTGTTTGTGGCTCAAAGCACTATTTTTCAAGTTTATTTTTCGTCCTGCAGTACAATACCAATTTTTTATACCTTGCCATTGAAAATATGAATAGAAACTTACATGTAAATATATTTTGTTGGTCGCTATTATCATTACATATAGATTCTGCGTCAGATGAAATTTGGGAGTCATACTCTGCGTCTACAGTTAAATTCTCTTCATTGCCAGCGTCTCAATAAACTAACCATTCTCGTCAACTTCATCATCAACTTCATCACCTAAGTGAACCCAATTTCTTCCAGCCATAATAACTAAACGAATGAACAAACATAGTACGAATTGTCTAGATTGTACGCAGAACTTTCAATACTTAGATAGACTTAGAGGAAGCACCGGACAGGCAGCGAGAAGTAGGGAAGTGAGTGATTTCCAGTAAAAAAACACCTGTTTTTCCATGACCCAAACGGAAATCGGGCAAGCACCTTACTAGCAGAAACGTTAAAGCACTTTCAAGAAACGTTAAAGCAATAAGAAAATACCAAAATAATCAACAGAAATATAAAAGACATGTTAAAATAATATATAATAATTGGAACCACTAGTAGACCTCATGATATTACGTGTGTCTTTTTAATTTTTTAGCAAAATTTTAAATGCAACAAAAAATGTGCCCAAATTTTAAGTTAAATAATTTCAGGAGAAAAATTATTAGTATTATGAGAGTTATGCGCAAGGAAGGCTATGAACTATTACGTCGGGCGATTGGGGAAAAGAAACACCCTCCGTTTTACATGATTGTGGTGAAGCCATCTTGCTCTAGGGGTAGCTTTGCAGCTTTTCTCGCTATTTACTTTACTGAATTTACTTTGTTGAAGTCATGACTTCTGGACTTAGGTCTCTATAGTGTGTGTCCCGAGCGAAGATTCACCAACCTGGGTTGGAGTCTTTCCGCCCGGGAATTGTGTGTGTTCGGACACTCAGCTGCCGATTTGGCAAAATGACTTGTGTTCTCCTCGACAGCTGGGCATTCGAAGGGTCTGGCCAAGGAGCCCATGTATGCCGCACATGGTCTCAATGCTCAAATTTCGCGAATAGACCGCCCAATCGACCTGCCTTAAGGGCCAAGTAGCCTAAGTGTCTGTATAAAAGTGCCTGATGGGCCTTTTATACCAGTGTTATGTGGGTGTGGGTATGAGCCCGATCAGTACCCTCTCAATAGATTATTTAACTAACTAAACCTAGTGTAGATTTTTTTTGGTGAGCCTGCTCCGATATTTATAATATCGGTATATATAACCCTCTAAAATCGTTTAAACGCCTTAGCATGCTCTTTTTTTTTTCTATTCCGCGTGTTTTGACTGCTTCATAGATACCTCGGTCTAAGTGACTATATTTTATGAGGCGAACCTATATCTAGCTATTTGGTGTTTTGGCCGTCTATGTACCATTCTTTCGTTTTCTTCATATTCCCTTAGCTCTCTCAGCTTTCTGTTGGGGTGGTTTGTTATTCCGTGGAAGGTCGTGTAGGATTTTTCATCCATTGCCCGCAGGATTTTTTTCTGCTTGGTGTCCCGATTTATGTATCTTAAAGGTGCCTAGGTTGGTACATTGAGGGCTTCCCTTATTATGTAGTTTTGGGCGGTTTGTATTTTTTTCCTATTGGTTTTGCATGTGTGTCTCCATGCCACAGAAGCGTATTAGAGAGTTGGCAGGATTATGCTGTTGGCCATTCTGACTTTGGTCGTAAATCTGAATTTACTTTTCCTGCCTACTATCGAGGAGAGTTCTCTGCGTAGTGTCTTGACTTTGTAGACCATTTGGTTCACATTTTCTGTGAACGTGAGCTGTTTACACCAAAATATTTAGCTTGACGGCTCCACTTAATTTGAGTATTTGCCATTGTAAGTTCGGCATTCGGTCTACCTATTCTATGCTGGAACATGAAGGCCTGTGTTTTGTCGGAGTTGCGAGCTATCTGCCATTGTATGCACCATGCATGCATTCGGTTAAGAGCATTTTGTAGATTATTCTTAGCGATATCCGGGTTCCTACTGCTGGCTGCTATTGCAGTGTCGTCAGTACAGTGATCTTGGGTCGGTTAGTGTGTCGGATGTATATATAGTGTACAGGTACGGCGAAAGCACCGCTCTCTGTAGCACACCTGCCTGCAGAGTTCCGACTTCGGACAGGGTGGCCCCTATTCAAACTCTGAATCTCTGGTTTGTTAGGTACAACGCAAGAAGACATGTCATCGCCTCGCTATACACTATATTATGCATTTTATATAACAGTCCTTCGTGCAAGATTCTGTCAAAGGCTTAACTGACATCAAGAAAGGCGGTTGCTGTATACATTTTCTCATTGAAGCCCTTGGTAACATATTCTGTTAGTCTTAATATCTGTAATTCGCAGGAGTGCTCTGATCTAAAACCAAGTTGTGCTTCTGGAATGGTTCCTGCTGCTTCTAATTCCTCTTTGAGTCTTTTAAGTATTACTCTCTCTGCTGCTTTACTTATAGATGATAGCAAGCTAATTGGTCTATAATTTTGTGGAAAGCTCCCGTTTTTCCCCGGCTTTCCAATCAATATTATTTGAGCCTCTTTCCATCTGTCCGGAAAATATCTTAGTCTCATTATGCTCTTGATGATGTTTGTGACGTAGACTATTAATTTCGCCGATAAGTTTTTCAGCGCTCTTTTCGTGATATTATCTGGTCCAGCTGCTTTTATTTTCCCTAAATTGCATAAAAAACGTTTTATAGACAAAAAGTTTCCTAGACTTTTTCACTTTTTATAAATGTTAAAAAAAACAAAGGATTGTCAGCTTTACGTCTTCAACGATTTGTCGTCAGCTATCCCTCATATTACTTTTAGAACCTTTAAAAGCCTGTAAAAGATTTTTACGTAAAATCGATGACTTTTTCACAGATGATTAGGTATTGGTCCAATTGGAGTAACATAAGGCACACTCTCTTTAATAAAACATCGAAATATTAATTATAATAATTTTTTTTGTAATCAATCATACGTCACATTATATGAATCCATCACTATAATCAATGTTCAGCAGCAATTTGTTTTTTATGTTAAATTTGTATGATGCATGTATATTGCCGAATGTTTGATCATATAACTTTAATGAAAATCTGCATCAATCTCCATTAAATATAAATATAATCCAGACAGTGACAGTGGAATTCAATTTTGGTTTATTAGTTAATGGTTTAGTAAAAGTTTTTATTTTGACCATAAAAAATTCTTTGGTGACAGTTTTTAATGGCTGGGATTTAAAACATTTATGCGAATATATATTGCGGATTTAAAATATGAGAATGAAAAGTTTAAATAAAATAAAAATGAAATTGAGTTTTTGATTTAAATACATATTTTATATCATAAATTTAATACCCGTAATTTTAAGATTGAATTTGGGAGATTATAATATTTCGAAAATTAAGTTGATTGATTAATTACAATAAATTAATTTTTATACATATTACGTTCATAGGATAATTATAGAAGGGTACATTTGTACATCTGCAGAATAATGCATTCTTTTTCTGAACCAGATTTGATTTCTTAGAAATTTTTATTCACTTTTGGTCCTAACACCCAACCCGTTTTAGGATTTATAACAAAACCTGGTGGTGTTAATTTTGTAGTTCGACTAAGAATAAACAAAAAAAAAGTCCAATATTAAAAAAAATTACAAGTGATCAAGTGAGTACAAGAAATCTTGTGTTAACTGATAGCATAAAGTAAAATATCTCACCTTGCAAGCATAATCATTTATTGAGAAACTTTTTAAGAGTTCTTCTATCAAAATTCGTAATAATATACAGGGTGTTATATTTAAAATAGTAAAGTTTAAGTCAACTTCTGTACCTCCTCATAACCTCCTATAGTCAACCTCAACAGTCAACAGTCAACCGGACGTGATAGGAGGCTTTAAATATTCGTCCAAAGAGTGGAAACAAAAAAAAAGATTACAAACGACACGAATTTCTCAAACAGCTGGGAAAAGGGTTAGTTGCTACTGAAAAAATGTGCAGATGAAGCTTCTACATCACAAGGTGATCCGCAAAAGCATGGGGAATTAAGACGTGATAGATGTTTGAAATGCCCAAGAAATTTGGTTAAAAAATATTGCCAGAGATGTCAGAAGTGCAATCGATTTGTTTTTAACGATCATCATATAACTACTTTTCTTAAATGTACAACAAATAGTTTGTAAAACTATGAATTCTTTATTATAATTTACTAAAAATATTAAGTATTTTAAAACTTTTAAATTTATTTAATAAATTTTGTTTGTATTTCATATAAATAACTATTTTTTTACAAATATTATCACAATGTTTAATGGAAAGCTTTGAAGTCACTATTGGCCCCATTGTTATTACGTGTTACAAACAAAAATCTGGTATTATGAGAAATATAGTTGTATATAGAAGTATATTATACTTAGTGAAAAATTCTTCTAATAATTTAATTTTATCTGACTCATCTATATTGACAATTCAGACATACATTATACATTTTAAAGTAGACGACTTTAAAATAATATTGCCAATATTGTTGAGTTGCGTTCCTGGGACGACATTACTTATAAGATTCATTCGATTACGGAATTATCGGGAAAAGCTTAAAAGGATAGGAAATAAATTCAATATTTCAACAACATTCAAAACAACAAACACGTTGAGATCTATTTTGTCCAAAACCAAACCTAACAATGAACAGGAAAGAACAAAGGATTGCATTTATAAAATACCTTGTGAATGCGATCAGTTTTAATTAGGTGAAACATCAAGGCCATTCAATGTTAGAATAAGTGAACATCAATCCTATATTAAAAATAGAGAATTTGATAGATCTCAAATATGTAAACACGCATGGGATAATGAACGGATTCAATGGAATGATTCAAATATAGTCGGATGGTAAAAAGAGAAAAATCAAAGAAGCGGCTGTAATTATGCTAAATGAGACCAATTGTGTCGCGAATTCCTCGGCAGAATGTAGTAGGATATGGTTAGTCAGTAATATATACAGTCAGTAATATATATAATATACCTATATATATATATATATATATATATATATATATATATATATATATATATATATATAGTTACCAGTATTGGTAAGTCAGTAATATATAGAGGATACATCATTGATGTTTTTTAAATAACAAACATATAAAATCAGAATTTAATGTTTATTGGAGGTAAATTAAATGCACGACCAGATACTTACCATGTCGGGATAGTATTATGAAGTTTTTTCCTGGTTTTTCCCTCATAATTTACTATGGAATCACTAACAGGAGAATTTTACTGTCATCATGGCATGTATTTGTCTTTTTAAAGACGAATTACATGCTATGATCTTTTCTGACGGATATTCTCAAGTTAAAGTTGATTTCATGTAATCGAATGAACTGTCTTATAAGTAAAGTCATCTCAGGAACGCAACTCATTAATATTGGCAATATTATTTTAAAGTCGTCTACTTTAAAATGTATAATGTATGTCTGAATATAGATGATGTCAATATAGATGAGTCAGATAAAATTAAATTATTAGAAGAATTTTTCACTAAGTAACAAAAAAACAAAATTTGTTTAATTGACTAATGTTTGTATTTTGAGAACGATTTCCGTAGTGGAAATTTAAACGTCAATAAGCGTACTTTAACCTTTAATTGTCGCTTATTCCCATTTAAATAGTAATTACTTTAAAATGCCACAAGAAAATAGCTTCATATATAATAATACATAATAATTAATATTATATATTTATATAAATAATATACACTTATCAATATAACTTTCCGGAAAGTGAAAATAGCACAGTTCCTATTATTTTGTCAAGCTACCGCAAATAAAATCAAGCTTCTGTGTGCCCTGGAAACCGAAATATTGCAAATTTTTTCAGCGCGCCTAAATTTGAAGTTCCATTATAAAAAAAGGAACTCGGACAGGCGGTATTTTAAGAGTACCATTATTTTAATGGATTATAATTTTTTATTCCTTCTCGGTAAATGTCTTCTAAAAAACGGATAATAAAATTTCGATCTCTTTTTATAATCCGTTCAAGTTTTAGCTTTTAATGTTAGTAAATAATCGAAATATAACTTTAAGAATAAAAATGGTCAACTTAGTCCCTATTTCTCATAGAAGGTTCTTATTTTTCAAGATTGTGTCTTTCACCATCTTTTCAGTGAGCCTATTTAAAAGCGTGTGACATAAAAAATATTAAAGTTATTATAAATGTTTATAAGCTAAAAAGTCAGCTCTTTTTCAAACCGTTTTTTTAATATCAATCTTGGTAAAATATTTTTATTTGTGATTTTTCTGTTATATTTTATTCAAAGAGGCTACATAAATTATTAAAAGAGAAACAACTTTTGTTATTGTGTCCTCGTTTTAATTAATCCTAATGCACTTTTACTCTACCCAACTGTTTAATACAAATATTTTGATTAACTGGCTACATTCCCGAGCTGAATTGCGTCATAAGAGCGTGTGTGAACAGCACTTCTGGCCTTTAAATTTATCAGATTAGACAATAATGAATACAGAATATCTATATATAATTAAGTTTTGTTAATCTTATATTTAATAGAGGCTGTAAAAATAGAAATTGGGAGGAAATGACTCTTATCTCAAATAATATTTTGGTGTGTTTACTGATAAATGAAATTTGGATTAAGGTTTAATTTGAACGGTGAGTATACGGGATAATTAATACAAAATATTAAATTAATCATAGAGATGCCGCAGTTGTCGGGTAAACTGCAAATCCCTTATTAGGCCAGTAGAAAAAAAAGATGACAAAATCTTATATAGGTATTTTAATGGTTGTAAAAGGTATCTGAGGGATAGCTAATAATAAAGTTAAAATACATAAACAATAGACCAATACAATTATTGCCAAACACCCTTATTTTTGCAGTAATTTATAAATGATACATATTTTTGCATAATGACATATAATATAACTACTTAAAATTATGGTAATTAATGAGTTATTAAAGTGTGCTAAATATCAGCTAAATCGACCCAATAGTTTGTAAGTTATTCGATTTGTTTATCCCGGAGAGCGATTATTTAGACAACTTTACAAGTGTACATGCCCAAATTTGCTAAATAGGTACCTCTAGAGGTATTTAGCAAATCGCAATCGTATCTTTGAGGCTTCCACATTTTATCCAAAGTTTACACATTTTATTCAAATCGTTATTAAAAAAAACTTTAAGAAAAGGGCTGTATTTTTAACTTATAAACATCTACTGTTAATAAAAATGAATCGCCAAAATGTTTGTATGTTCATCACCTCAAACTACTGCACCAAATTAGATAATTCTTTTCTTTGTTGCGGTTGTTATTATCATGAGAAGGTTTGCGTGGAAGATAATTTAAAAAAAAATTCCGGAAAGACCTTTAAAACAGTTTCTCTGTTATTTTAAATCGCAATATAACAAATAGATGGCGCCATACTATGACTAACAAAGAAAGCTGTGATTAACAAAATAGAGAGTTTTTGAAGATGTATCTTATGTCATCCTTTAATAAAAGCACCTTTGTTTTGACATATATACGCATGTGCAGTTATGCGTCCTTTATTACTGTGCTTTAATAAAATAAACGCCATCTGTATTTAAATTAAATACAATCTTCTTCTTCTTCCTATGCCGCCCGCATTAACGGAGGTTGGCGACCACATTTTTAAAAGCTTCTCTGTCTTTTGCAACGTGGAATAATTCGTCTACAGTCATGTTTGTCCAGTCTCGAATATTTCGCAGCCATGATTTCCTCTTTCTACCTATTCCCTTTTTGCCATCGACTCTACCCTGCATGATGACCTGCAGAAGACTATATTTATTATTTCTTAGTATGTGTCCAAGGTATGCAATCTTGCGTACTTTTATCGTTCTCAACAATTTTTTGTCTCGACCTATCCTTCTCAGCACTTCCTCATTGGTGACCCTGGCAGTCCATGGAATTCTCAACATTCTCCGGTATATCCAAAGTTCAAAGGCTTCAATCTTTTTAACTATTTGCGCTTTTAGTGTCCATGTTTTTACCCCGTACAATAGTTGTGACCAGACGTATTGCTTGTCAAATTTAAGGTGATACTTGACAAATTTGTCCACCTGCGTAGAAAATTAAGTGAGAACGCATTCGGAGGAAAAGAGATACATAATCCGCTCGGTATCTTCGCCTCCTTGGCACACTCCATACTACAAGTTTACAGAGAGTGACCTTATTTATTAATGGAACTTCTATGATATGTCTATATTGTATGTTATTTTGACGTTTAAATTTTTCCTTCGGAAATTTTTCTCAAAATACAAAATATTTTGTTTTTGTTACTTGGTAAAAAAATTCTTCTAATAATTATATTTTATTTTACTCATTAATATTGACCATTCAGTCATGTTGAAGCGGCAGTTTTTTCGAACACTTCTATAAATGTCTCGTTCTGTAATTTTATAAGAGGAATATTGGCAGAGATGAAAGCTTTACATTTGCATTACAGTAAACTGTATAAGAATAAAAGAAGAGTAGTTAATCTTATACCTGGAACATACCGACGAAACATTTATTACTCAATTGTTATACTAGAGTTGTCGTAATATTTTATATTATAGTCATATAATTTTATTCTTCGGATCTTTGGCATTTTAGCATTTTAGTAAGTTATAAATATTTTAATCTGTTGTTTATTTCTTTACAATAGAATAATACCAGCCCCGTTGGGATGGCTGTCAACATCTGGTATTTAGGTACTAAACTGTATAACTTTATTAACTTTCCCGAATATTTTATTTTTGTAAGGAGATTTTGTAGAAATATATCGTATAAAAGATATAGTGACTGAGTTGTCAATATGAATAAGTCAGATAAACAGCTTCTCTCTGCATAAAAATAATTACATTTGCTATTACCTCCCTCGTTTGTCCAGACAAGACTTTGCCTTCTAATTTTGAATGAAAATCCATGTTTATAATTTAAAGTACTTAACAATAATTATTTAAAAAGTCAAACCTATTGTAATACGATATTTCTTCAACACACAGTAACTTTAAACATAAGTAAAATAAAAAAAAAACTTTGTCGCAGACTATACAAGTACCTTGCACTTCGAAGTGCCAACTGCCAAGAAGAAGAAATAATAAGGACGAATTCTGTTGTGGTCGAATGCGCATCGTGGGTGGAGCCTAATTTCAAATCGGCCAAGTGCCAAGTATCACCCTAGTATCACGTTAAATTTGACAAGCAATAACATTCAACAAACCTCAGTCTCAGCGCAGTATTCAGATTTTTGTCACAGAACAATTGTTTGAATTTTAAGAACGCTGGCTGCCCTTGCCATTTCTACTCGTACCCGGATCTCTTGGTCTGGATCTAATTCTGTGTTGATGTAAGCTCCCAGATATTTATATTTTGTCACTCTCTCTATTTGCTGTCCACCAAGAGTTAGTTGTTCATTATTTATTGGACTCCTTGATACTATCATAAATTTGGTCTTATCTGTGTTGATGTCCAGTCCTATTTGAATGCATTCACTATTTTTTCACTAAATACAACCAGAGAACTTTTATTTAAAGATTCCTTATTTTGACGTAACCTGTAAAATTACGTGTAGAATGAAAAATTACGTCTAACTTTAGTTATATTTATATAGATATTTGATTAAATTTGTTTTATTTTATGTTTTATTTAATGTTTATTGTTTTTGGTATTATTATCATTCTCAATTAGGAAATTTTTCTGATTATTATTTTACGTTATACCGATAATATTCATAAGTATTTCTAATAACTCTATTTCTTTATCATTTGCGCCAGCTAAACTAGCTATATAAATAATGGTTCTACCATACTGTAAAATGAGTATTTTGGATTATACACTCACCAGCACGAAAAACGAAGCAGTTGCATTTTTAAAATAAAAACTTATAATTATTAATTATCTGTATTATTATAATAACGTAAACACAAACGAAACAAACTGTTTTAAATAATTTCTAATAAAACTTAAGTGTTTATCCGAAAAAAAAAAATGTGCATCAAAAATTAGAAATAAAGAACACATTGTTCTAATCTATCTATATGAAACGCTAGAACGAGAAGTCCGGTAGGATAACTACGCCAACTAGGATAGAAATCTGAACTACCAACTGACATTTTAATCGATTATTATATTTCAGGAATTAAAACTGTAAAAATTAAAAGTCTGACTTTTTCCATTTTATCATTTACTGTAATTAAACTGTTACAAAAAGTGGAAGTAACGGGAAAAACCTTCCAAACCGCTTATACCCAATAAATTCTTGGTGAATCATAGACTTGGGCATTTCTTATAGATTGTGACAAATCATAAAATGAAAAGGAGGTTCTTAAAAGTCAATTAGTAAATAAAAAGTTTCATTTGGTTTACATTAACGAATTAAAATATGTACTAGCATCGCTAGAATAAAATAGGGGATTAGTAACGCCCCCAGAACCGGACTGCGCTCCCAAAATATATAAACCACGGATATAGTCGGGGACCGGTAATGACGTTATTAGTTTTTATATTTTTGCAGTTCTATAATATAAATTATGCGAGTTTTAAGATCAATTATTAAACTCAAAATCAACTCCCTAGGCCCCACCCACCACAACCAAAAAAGTTTAAAATGCAAACTCCTACTTGTGATCTACATCATTGAAAAGACTATAAAAAATGCTATTCAATGGTATAAATAACAATTATACAGGGTAAAGCAATCATTGTGAAACTTTGGCTTAAATGGAAAATTTAAGGACGTTTTTGTTGAGTCTGTTGATGACCATGTATAGCGTGCAGATCATTTTCATATTTGCCTCCCAGAACCAGTGTTATTTACGAACAGCTCAAATATTTCATGAAAGGCATCCGGACAAAGATGTAAGTCACGTGTATGTCCGCGATTTAGTTGAAAATATTAGAGAAATGGAATCAATGCAAAATAAAAAAAGGGATGCCCTAAGATTACTGAATGAAGCATCCCAAATTAAGCTTCTTGGAAATTTTGCAATAGAGTCTACTGCATCAACACGTCAAGTATGTGCAATGACAGGACTTTAACATGAATCGGTTAAAAAGGTGTTGAGATTACATAAGTGTCACCCGTAAAAACACAAATTTTTCAAGAACTAGGCGATGATGATCCAGACCGACGAATTGAGTTTTGTGAACTTATGACTGAAAGAATTTGGATTTTGGAAAGAATCTACTGGAGTGATGCGAACCCACATCGATTCAGACAAGGTCACACTCAATATCCTGAACAAATGAATGTTTGGGCAGGAATATTAGGCGATGCTATAATTGGCCCCTTGTAATTTTAAAAGTGCAAAGCTAGCTGTTGGTATTCTATTGTTATTCTTTTGTTCTTGTTGATGTGAATAAACTGTCAAGTCGAATCACGTGTCAAACACAATTTAAAGTTGAATTACGTTGATTTAATTTGTAAATTCCAAAACAGCGGCTGCTATTGTTGCGTTGTTTCTTAATGGAAGAAGTAAGCAATCGTTGCGTTTCTTGGCAAACGAAGCTTACACTACATGACATAGTGATGATCGCTTCATCCTCTTACAAGTCTACGAGATCGTCGTGCCACGGTTGTACAAATCTGAAATCAACTTCAGTACGTCCGGAACGTGAACGAACAATTAAACGAAGGCTTGCAGAAGCAAATTTAAGATGACGCAGACCTGCAACGGGCCTACAACTTCTCAGGCGCCATCGTGTTTTAATTACCGATGAAGCGTCTTTTATGCTGAACGGTCATGGAAATCGCCAGACAAATCGATACTGGGCAAGTGAAAATCCACATTGGATGGAAGAGTATAGGACACAATATCCGAGAAGGTGAATGTTTGGGCCGGCATTATAAACAATCAAATTGTAGGACCATATTTTTTTAAGGAAAACTTAACTATTTCTCGTTATCTAGAATTTCTTCAGGATTATCTGTTGCCACAGCCGAATCAGCTATTTCCAAATAGAAATAATTTGTGGTACCAACATGACGGGGCTCCCCACACTACGGCGTTGAGGTATGAAATTACCTTAATAACGTTTTCCCAGGTAGGTGGATAGGTAGAAGGGTACCCATCGAATGGCCACCAAGGTCTCCAGATTTGACTCCGTTAGACATTTTTTGTGGGGATATTTAAAGAGCAGAGTGTATCAAAATCGACCGAATAATGTAGAAGAGTTGAAGGAGCGCATCAGAACGGAAATTGCACAAATAACACCTGAAGTCATCGAAAACGTTAGAAAAGAATTTATTGTCCGTCTTTCACATTATATTATTGCTGAAGGTAGTCAATTTGAACATTTGTTGTAATTTAATTGTATTTAATGTTGTAATTTAATTGTATTAATAAACCAACAGTTTTGGTTAACCCTGTAGAAATAAATATTCAAATGATTATATCGTTGAAAAGGCGATAAGGAGACCTTTCAAATGAGCTGTCGCGTGACCTCGGTTTGTATTTAAAAAAATCGTCGATTACGTCATTACGCCGACAATGATGACGTAATGTCTAACACATATATAGCAGTTGATGGTCATTCAAAAATTAAAATTAACGTGTTTTAAGATTTTTTTAAAAGTTGTCTGTTTTTAAAATAATGAATTTATTCTATACATTTGCATCATACTGTATATATTATAAGCAGGTAGCTGTTTTCTTTTATTTGAAACTTAGATATCATTAAATTGTACAATTAAAAATAGTTTCCAACTTTCTAATACTTTTGGTAAACCCGTTTACTTTACGGTGAGTTAATTAGAACCAGTAGTTAATTATTCCCATGTTTCTTCATTCCCTGTCTCAAGAGTTTGTTAACTACTCACAATTATTTTGGATTCACACAGTGTTCGTCTTACGGTGACGGTGGGAGGCTGTTGGAGAGTCCTGGAAATTCACGTGCGGTTCCATCGTCTTACTCTGCAGGGCTCATTAGGATGGTAAACATGTTTCCAAGATAATGATGAACGTTTTCATATTTTAGGAGCTCGCCTCCTTAATATCTTTCATCCCTAAATGTGACAACAACAACTGACTGACTAACATTTTAGGCAATGGGAAGGATCGTATAGTGTTTAAGTGAAGGGTTTTAATAAAGTGCAAAAGTAAGTATGCTCTTACCTTGTATTTTTTACTTTTAAAATTCAAAAAAAAAACAAAGACAATGGGGTTCTATTCATTTCGAGTAACAATTATAAATTATACAGGGCGAAAACTGTCTAAAGAATTAAAAAATTTTTGGCTTTTTTTTATAGATTTCTATAAAACGTCAGATTGGTAAATTGTTATTTTTTAGATCTATTTAGATCTATGCGATTACATTGCATGCGGATAGAAAACATGGTATTACTGATGAAGCAGACGCTGTGTTTTCGTCAAATTCAACATCGACTGATTATCAGTAGTAATATCCCTAGGACATTGATAACAGACGAGATAATTTCATGACAATCGAAAGCTCGTTCCTTGGTAACAGCACGAAGCCGAAGGCTGAATGCTGTTACCAAGCAACGAGCTTGAGAAATTTGTCATGAAATTATGAGGCATTCATCAATGTCCGAGGGATATTCGGCGGATAATTTTTCGAAAAAAAAAATCATAACTCAACATAACGAATCATCTATTTAATAAAAGTACAGTTAGTGAAAGTACAATTATTAAAATTTAAGTTAACATTAGATTCGTTGCTGTTCTCTACTATAGAAGATCTTTTAGTATCAACGCCAATTCTTCTAAGCTTTTATGTTCATTCAGCTCATATTCTCGTCCGCAGCAAAATTCCATGAATATTCCCCAAATATATTTGTGACTGTAGGTTGTATTTCTGGGAATTTTTTCTTTGATTAGCGCATTTATACTTTAAACATTCTCATTGCTGAAACGTGACATTTTGAAATTTATTTGAATGAAGTTGTCAAACTCGATCGTGTTGTCATAGGGATTAAAAATTGCACTGAATGCAATTATCAGTCTAATGTTGACATGATTCGGTGAAATTGATCCACATGACACAAAATGACGAAATTTGAATGGTTGTTAGAACAGTCGAAAAATTATCACGATAATATGAATACGGAAATGTTTGTGAAATTATTGAAAGAAAAATTGCTACGAAGTTTACATGAACCCTCTGTTATAGTTTTGGACAATGCCCTATGCCATTCAGTGGATAAAATAAAAGAATGGTTAACGAATGAGAATATTTTATTTCCTCATGATTCCTTCAAGCCCAAATTACTGCAGTTAGCAAAAAGGAATAAGAAACCAAAAATATTTATATTAGACAAGATTATACGAGATTATACCGGATGCCGTCATCTCTTTTATTGAGACAGTTTGATTAAAGAAGAGATAAAAGTTTTTGTGGAGGAGTAAATATTGCCTTTATTTCTCTTGATTTAAGAATTCTGTCGATTTTATCAGTGACATCTTTGATGTAAGTAAGAAAAGCTTTGGTATGATGAGGGTCGGTGAATAAAAATGGCAAGAAAAAAATGGCAAGAGAAACTTTTCTACAGATGGAGACCCCGCTGAGTGACTTTAACCTCAGAATAACCAGTAAGCGAAGATTTGCTAAATCCTAAAGACTCTGTCTTGTTGTATGGAACAGAGGCTTGAAATTGGATAAACTGACAGATGCGTAGAATATCTTGGTAAATCACATCACAAATAACGTTTTGAGAAGAATGGAAAAAATAGAGAACTGTTGACATTGATCAATATGAGAAATACCGCATACATCGGAGATATATAAGATATATGCTCCTAATAAAAGGTTATATTCTTTTTCTTCTTCCCCTTTATAAGCAATTCTGCTTGTTTATTGGTGGATTAATACCTCAATGGAAGGTTGTGACTTATCTCTTGCTATTTTGACGACACTGGTCTTCCCAATTCTGCATATGTGGTTTGTCCTTTCTTTTTTGCTGTTTAGTGTCTATTCATTTATACCCTGTACATTACATTTTCTTCTAATGTCTTCACTTCTCTTTCGATCTCCCAGCGTATTTTCTGTAATTCTTCTCAGTACTCTCATCTCTGGCGTTGCCAGTAGCCTTTGTGTTATGGCTGACTCGGATCTTCTTTTTGATACAGATCTTATTATTGGTCTTACACTGGCTTTATAAATTCTGGACTGAATGTCAGCCTGTTTTGCCATATAGTGTTATTAAGGCATCCTATTTGCTTTTTGTACTTGATCTTTCACTTCTGTGTCCAGTTTTGCATAGCTGGACAGTGTAATTCCAAGTTGTTTTATTTCCATTACTTGTTCAACAGGAATTCCATCAATTTCTAGTATACATCTGGTTGGTTCTTTGCTAATTACTATTGTTTAAGTTTTCTGGGATGAGATTGTCATATTAAATTCTTTTGCTTTTATGTTAAATGATAGTGACGTTGGGTAATGGAATCGAAACATGACCAGTAAAAATCAACCGAGACGTAAGACAAGGAGACACAATATCTCCAAAATTATTTACAGCTGTCATAGAAGATATCCTTTAAGTCAATAGACTGGGAAAATAAAGGAATCCCTATTAACGAAAGATACTTGAACCATATTAGATACGCAGATGATGTAGTATTAATAGCCGACACGTGGAATGCACTGAATACTATGATTGAGGAGCTAGACACAGAATCCCTAAAACAAGGACTGAAAATTATTATCAGCAAAACTAAACTAATGTCAAACAAAAATGACAAACCTATGATAAACATCCAAGGGACAGAGATAGAACACGTAGATGAATATACATATCTGGGTCAAAATGTAAAGGTAAGCAAAGAAAATCAGACTACCGAAATAAGCAGACGTGTAAAAATGGGATAGGCAGCATTCGGAAGACTCTCATATGTACTTAAAAATATAAACATATCTCAAAGACTGCGAACCAAAGTGTTTAATTCCGGTATCCTACATGTACTTACATACGGAGCTCAAACCTGGATATTCACTAAAATAAACATGGAGAAGATCAGAAAAACTCAGAGAGCTATGGAACGATAGATGCTGGGTATCTCACTCATAGACCATAAAACCAATGAAGACATTCGTAATAGAATAAAAGTAAAAGATGCTGTCGAACAGGCAGCTAAACTGAAATGGAAATGGGCTGGACATAACGAACGTCTTAAGGATGGCCGATGGAATAAAGAAATCGGGAATTGGCCATATGAAGCCAAAAGACCGCGAGGAAGACCGCAAATGCGCTGGAGCGACGATATTAAAAGAACAGCAGGACCAATGTGGAACCGTCTTACAAACAACAGAGATGTATGGCGAGAATTAGGAGAGGCCTATATTCGGCAATCCGAATAGAGAGAAGGGTAAAAAAAGTCAGCAATCATCTCAGCATTTAGGATTCTTTTTCTTGAGCAAGGGTAAAAAGAGAGATTTTAACCATTCGTCTAATTAGACCGTCGTGGTATATTTTATTAAATAATAGACAATACATTTTTAGCTCTAGCACTTTTAGAAATTTTAACCCAATTTCTTTGTCACATCTATGCATCATTAGTGTGATTATTAGTTGTTTAAAAACATAAATTCATATCTGTTCTATATTTTTAACTTGGTAGTAACATACGATATCAATAATAAAGGCGGTACTAATAGTATCATCCCACCAGGAAAACTACTGTTATTTTAATTCGTAAATTTAAAGAAGGTGGAGCTAGCTGGTTTGTTACTGATTGATTTTTAAGCACTTTCTTTTTATTTTTATATTTGATTTGACATAATTTGTAAAAAAGGTACCACGTTATGATTAACCAAGAATCTATTGGACGTGGGCATTTTAAAGGTTAGGTCTGTACTTTTTTGTTTTTTGTAGTAAGTATTTGAATTTATAAAGAAATAAATTATTAGACAGTAGTAACACATTATTTTTAATTTTGGTCATTATATGAATGTCGTAATCAAAATTCACCTTTTACAGAACGAAACGACATGTAGAGATGGGAACTAATATATTTTTGTAAAGGCTTTTTAACTGTAACAGAAGGTTATATCTGAAAGACATGTTCTTTCTTGAGATTCTCACAAACACACACACACACACACACACACACACACACACACACACACACACACACACACTCCTTGAAGTTTCTTTATTAGTGTTTGTAGGCGAAAGGATGAGGTAGCTGGTTCGAAGATTTAAAAGCAAATATTTAAAAAACTATATTCTCACCTTTCTACATTTGGTAGATAAAAAATAGATAAAACTCTCGAAAGACCAGCGATCAATAGGTCGTAAAATTGCGGATTATTAATAGTGTAGTAAATAGTAAAATTAAAAACAGAATAATTAAAATCAGATTTCCGTAATAATAATACGATTAATATTTACATAAATAAATAGCAATATTGGAATTGCCAACAAATCACCCTTTTGAATGATAATAAAAAGCATAAATGTTGAAATAAAATGTTCTTATATTACACAATTGTTTATTCTTCTTAAAACTAAATAAATGCGATTTATAGAGCAACAAAGTTTAGCTGTATATCCGGCAACCCTGTAATTTATCGGATCGGCATTTACGAAATATTGACACAAAAACTGTCGATTTTCCTCTGTATTAAATCCACTAACAATGAATTTAATTATTTAATAAAATAAAATTAACTTGAAATCTGCTTCTATTTGAGAACTATTTACTTGATTCTATTTGAGAAGCTAAAAAGGGAGTTTGACTTATAAATAAACTTCTAAAAAGTTAAATAAAACCTACCCCACCTTTTTAGTACAGTGATAAAAATTACCCCCAAAACAGGCGTTTTTTCGAACTTTTTATAAAATCGCATATAAAGGCCTTAAAAATGTCAAAAAAAGAAACTTTTTAAAGGTCTTTTAATGTTTAAAATCCTTCTTAACAACGAATAAAAATTACGACCATAAATATAATAGTTTTTTGTTTAATATTTGAAAGTCAAATTCCCTTTAAAATGTTTTTAAATTGATACACAGCAGAGTATATAAATAATGGGAAGAGGAAGTGTCATGATTTGGATTCTGCAATACCTTAGGCACCCGAGAGGCCCTATTTGCTGTACGTAAGTGCTGTAATTCGCTATAAGTGCTTATACAGAGGCAAAATTGTCAACTGTGTCGTATGTATTTATTGTATCGATTACAAAATAGCATTTGACAAAATAAAACATGATAAGCTCAAAAGCATCTTGAAGCAGACTTGAACGATTGACTTAAGAATCATATCCATATTACAACCAGATTGCTAACATAAAAGTGGAACATTGAAGTGGATGAGCAGTTGACACAGGTAATCTTCATGGATAAAGGAAGAGACAAGCATGCGTTCTGCCCCGGTATTATTTTTTTAACATGTACTTTAAACATATCTTCAAGCAAGCACTGGGAGGGCTGAACAGCATTAGATAAGCCGACGATGCATTAGTTTTTGCAGATAGCTTGGATGGTTTAGAAATAATAATATTATCTCGTATATCAGATATAATTAGAGAATGTGCACTGAAACTTAATACGAAAAAAATAAAGTACATGGCAGTCAGTAAGCGCGAAATATTAAATACACGGCTTTTGGTTAATTAACAGCAAATTCATAGGGTAAACAACTACGCATACCTTGGTACCAACATAAACAGGCAGCTAACGCTATTATTTTACTGAAATAATATAAAACATAGAGAAACCAAAATCAACGTTCGTAAAGATGAAGTCTCTTTTCAGAACTCACGATTTGCTACTTGGACCATTTGGCTCACGAAAGTACTTGGGCCAAAATTTAATAAAAAACCATGCTCGATATCTACCTTTTATTTGATTAAAGTTAAAATAAATACTTAAAACAGGAAATCCAAATTGCCATAGACAACCGAACTGCGGAACTGCAAAGAATACTTTAGCATGGGCTGCATATGGAGCTATCAGGCATCTTCAAGAGCAACAAAAAGAAGACGTTGCACAAATGTGTGCTTACAGTCATACCTTTTGGCGCCGAAATAATTTCTTTAACCCAGGCTACAGCAACCAAACTCAAGAATGTAACAATACTTGAAATGACTCTCAAACACAGGGTAAGGAACGAAGAAATAGGAAAAAGAACAGGCATCACAGATCTCATAGAGCGCATAGCATGGCTGAAGTGGAACTCGGCGGGCCATGTGGTCAGAATAAATGACAGGCGATGAAACCAAAAAACTACAGTATGGAGATCACAAGCAAATAAAAGAAGTTAAGGTAGACCACCTACACGATGGATAGACGACGTCAAAAGAATGGCTGTCAATTGGCTGCAGGAAGCTTAATATCAACAGAATTGGAACAAATTAGGGGAGAATTATGTTCAACTTTAGACACAAAAGGCTGGATGATGATAATAATAATGACCAAAAGATCTATCATGTATTTTTTACACTATTATATGGAGTAGTGAAAAACCAAGAAAACATAACAATACATGGAGAATAAATTAAAAAAGTTGAAAAATATAAATATCTGGGTACAATAATTAACGAAAATAATGAGTACACAGAAGAGATTAAGGCAAGAATAGGATAGGTAAGAAATTCTTTCAACAAACTGAAAAAAGTACTCTGCAGCAGGGACATTTCAATTTCTTTTAAGATAAGACTTCTGAGATGCTACGTGTTCTCCGTATTATTTTATGGGTTGGAGGCTTGGACATTAAAGAAAGATGTTTCGGACAGATTAGCAGCCTTCGAGTTATGGGCCTACAGAAGGATATTAAGAATAAGTTGGGTGGATATAGTCACGAATGTCGAGGTGTTGAGAAGAATCGGAAAAGATAAAGAGGGTTTAAATACAATTAAAGTCAGAAAACTGCAATATCTGGGACATGTCACGTTAGAACTTGTTGCAATTAATGATACAAGGAAGAATACAGGGTAGAAGGAGTCGCGGAAGAAGACGCATCTCCTGGTTAAACAAGTTAATAGCTTGGTTTAACTGCACTTCTGCTGACCTCTTTGGAGCAGCGGTATCGAAAGTGCCAATTGCCATGATGGTTGCCAACCTTCTTAAAGGAGATGGCACATGAAGAAGAAGAAGATGAGTATTGGCCTAGACACTTTATGAAGGTTCTTGAAGAAAACTCGAGGCTTTCGAGATCTGGTGCTACAGACGCATCTTAGGAATTTTATTGTGAATCGTGTGGCTAATGTAGAAGTCCTTTAGGAATTTTATTGTGAATCGTATGGCTAATGTAGAAGTCCTACGTAGAATGGACAAGAAATGCAAGATTATTCACACAATGAAAGAGCGCAAATTACAATATCTTGGCCATGTTATGAGTAATAAACAGAGATATGGCTTGTTGCAACTCATTTTTCACGGTAAGGCATTGGGAAAGAGAGTAGCTGGAAGAAAAGCAAAGTTAGGATAGCCATACTGATCGCCAAGATCAGAGATGTATAGGCACCGTAAGATGAAGAAGAAGAGGAAGAAGTATATTATTTTTGCTTAATCTTAATTTTTTTATTATTATTTTATTTTTCCTTGCTCTATGAAGGGTAAGTAGTTTCTAGAAAGAAGAAGAAAAGTTTGTTTTCTGGTTTTTTTCTTAGTTTTAATTTTTTTCTACTTTATTTATTAATATTTACTTTTATATATTTTAATTTTTCAAATTAAAATTTTAGTTTTTAAAATCATAATGATTTACAGTTTACATACTAAGTTAAGCATAAGAAATGCAAATTTAGCAAAATAAATCTAATTGAAGACTCACACGCCAATATACAGAAGGTGAAAATAATCGAAAGTTTTTAAAATGTAGGAAAAATATACCGACGGAAAGAAAAATTATCTTGGAAGTAAAATATTAAGAATTAACTATAGAATGTTTAATATTAATGATAGAGCGGTAAAACGAAAATAAAATTATGAGCTTTTTTTCTTATTCTAAATTCTTGTTTACTTTTTTTTTTAAACCAATACATTAAAAGATTATATAAACTGATGTCAAAAAATGTAAGACCTTCTATTGTCGATTTAGAGAATCCTCTGCGGACTATAAAATAGAGCAAACATCAAAGATATATGTACCTGAAGAAGCACAAAGCATTCCACCAGAACAACGCAGATGATGAGCACAGCACTCACGAAACCGCGCGTCAAGCACCTCTCCTATCAGTTCTATCTCAACTCTCAGAACAACTCAGAGCACAAAATTGAGATATACCACCCGCGATGCAAGCGCAACTCCTGAAACGTCTCACCCGCTAACCTGAAGAGCACTGAAACTTCAGCTTTTGAGCGAATTGTAGGTGGCCATGCGCGTTTTGCGTTGCGTTGAAGGATTCTAGCCGACAAGCAGGAGAGAATTCTGCCTGCTGGTTTTAGGATAAGCACGTAAATTATTGATTTCGTTATTGTTACGATGACCCTTTTAGCGGAATACATATATCCAACGTGGATGTTTCTGCACACCTTGCATTCTTTTGTGTGTGGCGGGTGTCGTTGCTGATGGACGGCTCTGATATATTGACATTTTTAATTCAAAAGCGGCGTTTATTAGCTGAGTCGAACCAACAGGCTGACTTTGCTACTTTTGCAAGGATCGCTATTTAAATTACATGAAAACTTCAAATAAAGTCGCAAAGGCATTTTAGATCTTGTGCGTTCCAATACTTAACTCCTACGATGTCCCAGTTAGCGCTGACCTACTAACCTTGAACCTGAGTGTATTGTTTGACTTTAAAAGGTATTTAAATAGAATGTTAAAAGGAAACAATATCGTTAGGCAAGCGTATTGTCATATAAAAAGAAATAGTTTTGAACCTACAGGAAGTTCAGTTTTTAAAGGTGAATGATAATTATTTTTTGTGTCGACACTTGACCTAGATTTTAATTCTCACAGTATTAATTATTATTTAAGTAGTTTAGATTAGTATTTTTAAGTTCTGGTTAACAATTTTATATTAAATCTAAAACTTGATCTATAATTATTTTTTTATACTTAAGGGAATGGATTTTTGCGTTTGATTTTGTTATTTTCTATGGTACTCTTTCACTTTATCTATTAGGTTAAAGAAATACATAATATTAGACTTACTCAAAATCATAAGTAAAGTACTTTTGTGTATTGTAACCGGAAAGAACTTTTAAGGAAAAATATCCAATGCTCATGGAAGGAGGAATATAGGATTTTATGAGAAAAATGATATGGCAGTTATGACTGGTAGGACTAGAATTGATTTTTTAAGTATTTCTGGTAAATCTGTTATAGATTTCGCTTTCATTTCAAGGGGATTACTGGAGAGATTGTAGGATTTCTCAGTAGGTTGCGAATACTTTTTAGAGCATCAGCTAATAATTCTGGAGCTTAAGATGGTGAGGGTTTAGCAGCAGGTGCATAGTAAGGACATTTTACCGTTAATACCTAAACTTAAATGGACAAAACACGATGCAAAAAATTTTGAAAATAATATCTCCTTTTTCTTCTCCTTCTTCTAATAAGCAATTCTGCTTGTTTATAGGCGGTTTGATACCGTTATGGAAGGTTCTCACTCTAAGTTTTTTTCGGTTCTAGCGTCATTTGTTCTTTCTCTACATAGCTTGTCCAGCTTTCTTCGACTCCATCACTTTTCTGTAATATATGTGTGTCTGCTTTTTTCGGTTCTTCTTTTTTGGAATAGGTATCTTGTGGGGTCATCCTGTAAGCTTTCGGAAAGAAAATAATATAGAGAAACGTGAACATTAGGAGGCCAGAAAGTTTGTTAACGAACTGCAAATAATAATTAAGGAGATCATGAGATGGGGGTAGGCGAACAGAGAGGTAAGAGGGGAAGGGGATAATAAAAAAGTATAGTTGAATCAAAAATGTAGAAATTTGAGAAAGCAGGAAATGGGTTTCCTAAAAATATTTAGGAAAACTGGTGGAGATTATGTGGATGATATGTATTTGCAGAGAAAGTTAACGTTTAACGAGTTAACATTTCTACTTTTATTAGACTGCTTAATAAATTAATGGGCACACATATTATGACGAAATGAACTTTTGCGAGGATTTTATATATTTAAAGTGATTTTTTAAAACTATTATTCTCATTGGTCTTGGCAAATACACATAACTATTCTTTAACTGTAAATGATTTTTTTCTCGTCTTAACACATTTTTTTACCAAACTTTGTATATCTGAATGAGTAATAACATCATCATCATTATTCTGGCTTTTCAAACTTGCGTGGTTCCTAGCCTCCAAAAGAATTTTTCTCCAGTCATCCCCATCCGTCGCCTTTTTTCACCAAGCACGTATTCCCATATTTCTCATGTCTTCATTAATGTAATCAAGAAACCTTGTTCTGGATCTTCCTCTTCTTCTCTGACCAATGGATCTATTAAGGAGCATTTTTCTAGCTAGGTTATTTTGTTCGACCCGCAATTCATGCCCTATCAACCTCAGACGTCCTAGTCCGACATCTTAATATGTTTTACGATATCAGGTTCCTGGTATGTTCTATAAAGTTCAAAGTTGTATCGTCTTGTCCAGACTCCATTGTCATTCACTGCTCCATTGATTCACCTTAGGCCTTTTCTTGGAAAACTTAGACCTTAGACCGAAACATGGAACATTTCCAGTCCAGGGCTACAAACCATATGTTAGGACTGGGCGCATTATTGTTTTGTAGAGTTTTATTTTTGTATTTCTCGATATAGGTAATTGTGGATTTAAGGAGGAGATTGGGCCCAAAATAGCATCTGTTGGCCGTGCAAAGTCTGCGGTTTATCTCTGCGATAGTATTATTTTCAGTGTTAAGGAGCATCCCAGGTATACAAATTTGTTCACTGCTTCGATGACGTCGTTTTCTATAACAAGTGGTCGTAGGATTTGTAATTGCGTGCTTATTTTCATATACTTCATTTTGTTGGTGTTTATTATTAAATCCAGTTTTGTAGCTGATTCATTTAATGCTACATAAGCCTCTCGTATAGGGTTTTCCATTCTGCTAACAATATTGATATCATCAGCATACCATTGGTTGTGATTTGTGATACACATATTATCTTTCCTGAGCCAGATTCAACAATATAAAGGAGAGAGGGTCTCTCTAGCGCAGCCCGTTATTTGTTTTAAAAGGTTCAGACAGTTCCCCCTAAATCAAACTTTTTCAAGGACTTCTTCTTCTTTGGGTGCCGTGTCCGTATTCAGACGTTGGCCGTCATCATGTTTACAATTTCCTGAAACCTTTCTCTGTCGGCTGCTGCGCGAAATAATTCTTCTACTGTGGAACCACACCATTGTCTAATATTACGCAGCCATGAAAGTTTCTTTCGATCAATCCATCTCTTTCCTTCCACTTTTCCTTGTATTATAAGGCGAAGTAGATGGTATTTAGGTCCTCTAACTATATGGCCGAAGTATTCTGTTTTTCTCCTCTTTATGGTGTTTATGAGCAGACGTTCTGAATTGATCATTTGAAGAACATCTTCATTGGAAGTGTGCGAAACCAACGAATTTCAAGGACTGATTTTATTAAATTTACCAACTGATTTGGCATTTCTAACTTTTTCATTGCTTTGAACATTTCTCTTCTATTCACAGAGTCGTAGGCTGAAAATTTGTTTCGGAGTTGCAATCTGATGAATTGTCGATTTACCACCTCTGAAACCAGCCTGGTATGTTTCTACTATTCGTTCTGCATATGGTGCCATACGGTGACAGTATGGCACCAATTGTCACCACATATCCCACCATGTATGTCATTATTATTTTTCATAGGTAGTACTGTGGAAAATATTTTATACGCTGCATTTAAAACCGTAATTCCTCTGTAGTTAGAGCATTCAAAGATATCTTCTTTTTTGTGTATGGTGCAAAGTATTCCAATATTAAAATCATTGGGGAGGGAATTCTGTGTCCATATTTCTTTTATGAGCTGCTGTTATGCCATTATGGTATCATGATACCATTAAGAATAACAAGTTTCTTTAATTCATTCACATTAAATAAGAAAAAGAAATAAAGTATGTCCAGTAAAACAGGAGTATTAACAAAAAATATGGAAAATGTAGCATTAGATGTGTTGAGTCATTGCACTTGCATGCAAACTTTCGTAAATATCGTCTTTTTCGTTTCAAAGATTTTTACTCGGTCCAAACTTTATCCCAACCCTGTACATATATTGTTGTGTGAATCCGAATAAAATTCCAACCAAAGGAATTGTTTATTCATAGCGTATTTTATTTACGATTATTTCGATGTTAGATGGGCATAAAATAAAATTTTCAGACTTTTTAAAATACTTATAGAGTTCCGAACTAATATTTGTATGCACCGAGGGTATTAATAGATATGTATGCCTTCGAGCAACTCACAAACTCTGTGTACTTAGTGTTCGAGAGATCGTCGTCCCCAGGGTATAACCATCTAATTAATACTCTTGGTACATAAAGAACTATTAAAGGTCTGATTCTGAGATTTCTCCCACACGTATTATAGTTAGGCCTAATTGAGAATTTAGTTTAACAGTTAAAAGGAAACTAAATAAATTTGAAAAAAGTAGCCTTTAACTTATGAAAAAAACTAAATCAAAGAGAATTTTTTAGATTGCTAAAAAACTAATCCTGTTTGAGAATATATATGCAAGTGTTATTCAAGAGCAGTCAAGTACTTTCTTTAACGTCTGGTGTCCTTCGAAATATATAAGGTAACTAGATATCCTTTTACGTCCTTATTTCCAAGAGTGCTAAGGTTTTATTTGTCGAGATAAAACGTGAAACGGATACTTTGATAAGAAATGCAATTTGATTTTATTTGATTCTACATAAAAATCTTAGACGGGATATTTGATTGAAGTATTATCAAGATATTTATAAATTTTATTCTTTATAAACACAAGTGATGTAAACACAAAGTGTTCAATGTTTAATTTGTGCATTTATATTTTATAATTTTTTTTTGTTTATTGGCTTTGGCTTGGAACCTTTAGCCACGTAATTACATATGAATACTAGTATTTATTTATACAGGATTGTACAAGGAGGACACTTTTCACGCTCAGGGATTCATCAGAGCGGCTTTATTGTAACAAACAAGACATAAACCACGGTTAGGTAGGTGGGCAACATATACGGTAAACATACAAAGGAAATGTTCATGCATACTATCAATTTTACACTCATACCTTTAATTTAATTTTTACGTTTAATGGTGTACTTTAACCCTTTTTTATTAATTCTTTTAGCAGCCACCTGCTTGTATTACGATGTAGTGAGCAGTTGAAAAATATGTGATATAAATCAGCTATACTAGTTCCACACTCACATCGCTCTGTTGGGAGAACTCCTATTTTGTGTAGATGTTTCGGAAAACATCCATGATCTACTTTTAATCTTAAGACGGTTGATACTGTGTTTCTGCTTAGTGTAACATCTTTGTAAAATTGTTTTACAGCTACTGCTGGTTGTAATTTGTATAAATTAGTGCCCCTGCTTTCACCAAACTGAATCCATCGTCTGTCCCATTTAAATTTAATATGTTTTTTGATATAGGCAAGTAGGTCACATGTGTTGAATTCTTCTATTACCATATGTGGGTGCTGTAATGGATTTTTAGCTATAGAATCAGCAATAGTATTACCAAAAATATCTGAGTGTCCCATAACCCATATGTTATAAAATTTAAACAATTTATTTTATCAAACACGGTATAGACGATGACTCTTGTCAAAAGTTTTATATTACTCTTGGTTAACGTTAACGTTAAGAGCTACCAGAAATATAGCTAAAGCGACACCAATTGCAAAACGCCAAATATTGGTTCATAAGATCAAAAGATACCTCTAAGAGTTATTTATCAAAAGATGTCAATCTTAAATTTGATTACAAACAAAAAAAAACGGGGCGGTCATTCAGTCACAAATGGGATTAATCGCTAAATTATATATTATATTTCGCCAGTGAAAACTGTAAAATTTAAAAGAAATAAAAGAAGTAAAAAGCCTGACTTTCCAGTTTATCACTTACAGTAATTAAACTGTTACAAAAAGTAGAAATATACAGGCCAAACCTTCCACAACGCTTATACGCTATAAAATCTTGGTGAATCATAAAGCTAGGCATTTCTTATGCTTTGTGACAAATCGTAAAATAAAAAGGAGGATCCTAAAATTCAATTAGTAAGTAAAAAAGTTCCATCTAATTCACACTAACGAATTAAAACACTACAATAGCAGCGCTAGAATAAAATCGTCGATTAGGTACAATAGGTTATTATGTATATATGCAATAAATTTAATAAAATAAATGTTTGGTTACGTACTATTATCATTGGCTGGTTATTTTTAGTTTTGACCTTTATTTTTTTATATCGCACCCTTTACTAAATATTATTATACTATTGCTTTACGGTATTTCTCTTTCTATTAGAATATCATTCTCAAAAAATTAATTGTTAAATAATTTTAAATACACTGGAGTGCAAAATTAACCGGACACCAAAATTTTTCCGAAAAACTGCCGTTTAAAAAAATTCTTATATTTCTTATTGAGTATTTAATAAATAAACAAAATTTAATAGTAAAATTTATTGCAAATCAAGAATTTACCAAAGAAAAAAACAGAAAAAATTTTAAAAAACTTTTTTAATTTTGAACATTTTTAATGAAAAACAATATTTAGTAGGGTGTATTAGCTCCACGTCCCCTAATTATTGTGCTCATTTGATCGAGCATACTTAGGATTAAGCAGCAAATTCTTCTCGAGGAATTTGCTCCCATTCGTCACGAACTGCTTGCACCAAGTCATTAATGATTTGAAACTGAACATGGTTACGTCGAATACGTTGTCACAGATTATATTATGCATGCTCTATTAGATTTAGGTCTGGAGTCCTTGGTAGCCGTGGTTATAAAGCAATCTTAATTTCACCCAAGTAATCCCGTGTTATTCTTGCAATGTGTAGACGAGCATTATCTTGCACCAGACGAAAGTTTTCTTCAACAAATGGGGCAAATGACCCTACATGATCTCACAAACATTGTTTAATATACCTTTTAGCATTTAAATTGCCCCCTAGAATTGTAAAAAATTTTTATGAGCCGCTAGAGAAATGCCTGTGCACCTCATTGTACCATCTTCACCAAATTGAACTTTGGCAGTAAAACAACATTGGTGATAACGTTCACAAGTTCTTTTCCAAATCCTGGGCCACCCATCTGATGACTATCTGTTAAATCTTGCTTCATTCGTGAACAACAAGGCACCATATTCTTCAACAGTCCAATTAAGATGTTTGCGAGCGAAGTGTAACGTTACCTCCGATGGTCTGCTGTGAATAGAAGTCCTGTGAGAGCTATTCTGGATCTTAATCCATATTCAGTTAAGCGTCTTCGAATGGTATAAATGGAAACTGTGTTTCTATGGACATCATTTTATCGTTGAATAAGTACTGGTCGTAATAGTGTGCGATCGCGTGACGCTTGCAATTTAAAAAATTGACCTTCAAATTGACCTGTGGTTCTTCGTGTATCTTGACCTGACCTGCTGGTGTATTGTCCTATTTCCAGAAATTGTTCTATTGCACCAAACACTGTACTTCAAGAATATTCCTAAAGCATTTGCGATGTAACGAATGCTTCGCCAACCATCCTCTTAAACAACTTGTGCTACTTCTTTTGTTATCATCATTTTTTTATTGCAATTTTTAAAAAGGAGAAAAGAAAGAAAAGTTAAAGGCAAACTTGCAAACACATAGAATACTTAAATAAACTTTAAATAATTCTGTTCAATTTAGAACATTATTTCACATTAATAACAAAAAGTTTGTTATTAATGTTGTTCGCAAAAATCATCCAAACGGGTTCAAAGAAGAAAAAACGTTATTGCTAATAAGGCATAAAATGAAATACAAAAATGAATGTTTTTGTCTAAAAACGAAAAAATACGTAAAAAATCTGAGTGTCCGGTTAATTTTGCACTCCAGTGTATATTATTCTACAAAAACTACAAAATAAAAAAAATTCAATAATTTTAGAAACGAAAAAAAGTAGTACCGTAGGCTTTAGTACACTAGCGCGAAGCTCGATGTCGTTTTCTGTATTTTTAAAATGTAAATAATATTTTTAAAATTAAATAAGTAATTTTTATTATTTATTTATTAATTTTATAGCTTTTAATACAAACGATCGAAGTAAATAGACGGTTTAGGTTTGATTTCCTTACCGCGTACCACCATTCGCTGATATGCATATTTCAGCCTCTTGGCCACTCGAGGGCGAACTTATGGCAAGCTTACAGATCACCATTGTGTCATTAAGTAAAATCCATAAAAAAATTTTAAAATCTACTTACTAACTGGCCAAATATTTTAGAACTTCCTGTACGAATAACCCATTTAACTGTATAGGAACCAACTCACAGTGTTTTCAACACAAACAAGTAAAATACTCTAAAAAAACTATTTCCAGCTATATCAAAAGACACTTGTGTTAATTCACTACACGCTCTGTGTACACAAACGATTTCGTCATTAAAACTATTCACAAAGTGGAATATATTTTTAAAATTCTAAAATAGGTAGTAAAAACAAATCAAGTGTGTACGTAACATACCGAACATCGTGTAAACCATCGTTAGAATCATCGGCGTGCTTATGGACTTCTATAAACAATGATTCGCTATATGTTTCGTAACTATGAACAGAGAATTTCAACACATTTTTTCAGTTTTACTTAAAGTAATAAAATTAATAATTAATATTCAAATAATTGATGGATTCGACCGTTACTTGATGGAAATTTATTTTATGTAACAATAAAACACTGAAAACTTTGTTTTCAAAACTTCCACAAAATTTATGTTAAACTCTTATCACTATAGCTGTTTCGGCTGATTGCCTTTCTCAAGTGTTCTTTTTTTGGCATGCGTGTATACTTTATAGTCTCTAATGAAATACGTTGAGGAGAGGAGATCTGTCTTAAGTTGGTCATTCAGAAATATATCTGTGTTTTTTAATTTGTTGATTTCCATAGATTCTAACAAAGATAGCTTAAGGCCTTTATTTTGAATGTGAAGAATTTTAAATTCGTCATTAAAAGAATGATTATGATCTAAAAGGTGAAGTGCGTATGTAGAATCTGTTTTTCTATTATTGAAAGCCCTTTTATGTTCTGCTATTCATTTATTAAAATTTCTACCAGTTTGAAAGAGCGTGCTCGCTCTTTCAATCCTCAACGAGGACTCACGCACTCGTAATTCAAAGCAAGATTTCTTCCCTGTCCCGTGCCGCCATCAGCATAGCAACGTTATCCGCAAATGCGAATGAGGTAACACCCTCCCCATATTCGCAGTTTAAGACCCCGTCATATGCCAGGTTCCACAGCGTTGGACCCAGGACGGAGCCCTGCGGGACCCCAGCCGTTATATCCACCAACCACAATCGTCCTCTCGGAGAGATAATCAGCGACCACATTCCTCATATACCCAAGACAGTTCCTTGCTTCCAAAGAGCTCATTACGTGACCCCACTGCAATATATTAAAAGCATTTCGGACATCAAAGAGAATCAGGATAAATTGGAGTACCTGCCATAGTTTGTTGTTATTCTGCTTAGTGTGGCACAGATTCGTCTTGTTTAGTTAAAGCCCTTTGGCTTGTAGTACATGGCACATTCCGTGTTACAGGTGGTGTACTGTGGCTCAACAATACAATAATATGTATAATTCTGTCCTTACTGGTTATTGTAATGTTTAGATTGCTACATTAATGATAGAGGTGAATGAAGCCTTGTATATATCTTTGATGATGTCAATTTAGACTAGTGGTAGCAACACACAGGTATATTAATGTTTTTTTAAATTACCGCTTTGTCTGTAGGAGTTTTATCAATTGCCATTCTTTATCGGGTGCATTCGTAGGTTATTAATACAAACGTTGAAATAACTTGTTGACAAGCCTCTTTCTCATTAGATCGTTGAAATGTTTGCTTGTTATCTCTATAATAAATTATCCTTTAATACATTGTAATAACGTGGTTTAATAATGCTACCGAATGTCAAATATAAAATCTAATATTGTTTAGTTATTAAATAATATCGGTGCTTTTTTGGAATTCTGTTTATGTTCAAAGTTGGAAAATATTCTGTTTTTATACTCCATTTTTTTTATAATTTTATTCTTTGTAAATTTTCCATATAAAAACTGACTTAGTTCTGTCTTTGCTTATAAAAAAATGGATCGTTTTGAATATTTATGGTTCATAAGTTAAACTACATATTTCTTCACTTCCATCTTATTGAGCCGCATATCCTTTGTAAGGTAAACCTTGTGCAAGTTTTTCCCTATGAATGTATGCTCATTTAACTAATTTTAGATGAATTGATGATGTGTATAGATTTATATGCAAAACGTCTTCAATAGAAGGATAAAGTATCTAGCTTTTATTCTCCAACTTTTTGACTGAAAGCCCTCCACTATCACAGTGAACTACATATTGTACGTATATATGTATGTATGTTTTTTAATGTGTTTTGTCTTTCACTACATCAATCTAGAGGATGTGTTAAACGAAGCGGGATGGTCGAATTAAATATCAGATCGAATAATTTGGCGAATTAAGTATCAGATCGAAAAACTAAAAAACACATGTTCAATATTTTTCAAAAATCCATCGACTGACATCCAGTAGAACCCCCTGCCACACCCACGGAAGTGGGGCGGAGGGCAACTTTAAAATCCTAAATGAAAAACCATATTTTTTATTGCAGATTAGGATTTTACTTGAACAAGTAAACAAGTGTTATCTGTAAATAGTGCAGTCATTGAAGCGAAACAAGCCAAACATTAGTGAATGTTTGTATTTTGAGAACGATTTCCGAAGTGGAAATTGAAACGTCAATAAACGTACTTTAACCTTTAATTGTGGCTTATTCCCATTTAAATAGTAATTAAGATTTTAAAGTTGCCCCTCTCCCCGCTCTAGAAGGTGCGGTAGATATGTTTAGTATCATTCGATAGATATTTAAAAAATATTGAAGACGTATTTTTCAGTTTTTCGATCCGATGTTTAGTTCGCGAAATATTCGACAGTCTCGCTTCTTTTAACACACCCTATAATATTGAATATAAGTTTGTCATCTATGTGATATATTTTGTGTATAAAGTTTGAACAACTAAACTTATCGTCGCCTTAATATTTAACTAATTGCAGAACTTTCATAGGTTTATTATTATATGATAATTAAAAATTTTAATGAGTTAAAATGTATGTAGAACATTATTTCGTGCTATGAAATTATGTGCTTTTAATTAAATAATTTTCATAAACAGATGTGTAATAAATTAATAATGTTTATGTTTAAATTATACATAAAATCATCATTAACATTAGCTCTGAACCTAATGTAGTGTTTTTTACTTTACTTGTATATAATTTTATTATAAGCGTAATAAACTTGATTACAATTTTATTAACGCCATGGGCGGCAGTGATTTTTTATTTTTCATTTTCATTTATTAAATTAATATAAAAATTTATAAATTTCTTATCACAGAACACCACGAAGACTCTACACCCGGAAATCTCCAGCTGACTGTTCAAAAAAAAAAATGATTAGAAACCAGACTGACTACATCATCATCAACAAACGATTTCGGAATTCCGTAAAATCCGCAAAAACCTATCCGGAAGCAGATGTTCCATCAGATCATAATCTTTTACTAGGACGTTTCAAACTCCACATGAAAAAAGTCCATAAAAGAAAAGCACAAAAACGTCCAAACATCCAGAATTTGAAAGATAAAACCACAAGAGAAGAAGTCAAAGAGGAGATCAACAACAAAATAAACAGCATGGTAATCTTAGATAATAATCAAGAAAACATAAGTGTGGATGATATGTGGAATAAAATCAAAAATATCTGTAATTCAGTGGTAGATAATAAACTTAAACCAGAAAACAATATAAGGAAACAGCCATGGATGAGACAAGAAATATTAGATCTAATGGAAGAACGAAAAAAACACAGAAATAAGAATGAGGAAAGGTACAAAGAAATAAACAAAATTATTAAGAAAAAGATTAAAGAAGCAAAAGAATCATTGCTACAAGATCAATGCATAGAAATGGAATCCCTAGAACAGAAGCATGACACTTTTAACCTACATAAAAAGATCAAAAACTTAAAGGGAAGAAACGGATCACGAAGTCATAACTTAATACTAGACGAGCACAACAATCTGCTCTACGAAAATGAGAGATGGAGGCAATACATGGAAGAATTATTCAAGGAAGAGCAAGAGACAGAAGTCAGTGTTTCTGGATGTTCAGGAGCAGAAATAACGCTCAGTGAAGTAACATAAGCTACTTACAGCAAAGGGCAACTGTACAAGTAGACAACGAAACCTCACAAGAATTCATGATAAAACGGGGAGTACGTCAGGGCTGCATTTTATCACCGACGTTGTTCAATACTTACTCGGAAATGCTGTTCAGGGAAGCTATTGATGGTTTAAGAGAAGGAATTAAAGTCAATGGTGAAATCATAAACAATTTAAGATATGCGGGCAATACGGTTATGTATTTTCTACCCTTTTATATGGAGTCGAAGCCTGGACCTTGACGGAGGCGACATCCAAATGATTAGAAGCCTTCGAAATGTGGTGCTACCGCCACATGCTCAGAATTTCCTATATCCATCATGTTGCAAACAACACCGTGATCCAACGTATGAATAAAGATCTGGAAATTATGCCTATCGTGAAAATCAGAAAGATGGCATACTTAGGGCATATGATGCACAATGAGAAGTATTAACTAATTCAACTAATTTTACAAGGCAAGATAGAAGGCAAAAGATCTCAAGGGCGCATAAGGACATGGTGGTTGAAGAACATCACACAGTTGGCAAGAATGACTACCATACATCTATTTAGAGCACCTGTCAACCTGTATGCACAGAACCACATTGCCAATATCCACAGAGAATACGCACCAAAAGAAGAAGACACATTTCTGGTCATCTCAGTTTAAGCGGTGTTCTCTCATCTACTGCGCAGATCGCGCGATTTAAAGTATATAGCCTACATCTGAAAATAAGTTGTTAATTGGCAATCTATTTTTGTAATTGCTAGTATTAATATTATATTATTATTAAAAATTTTCAAATAATAAACTATTACTAAAAACATATAGCCAAATTAGTTACGCCACTTGAATAATTTCTTCATAAATGTTTACCTTATAGAAATGTAGCAATTCCACGCATAGAACAGAAATCTTTCGAGTCCTTCGAAATTGAAATGCACGTCAGGATCAAATCGTGAAATCCTTAAAAGTAAAAATGCTTTAACGGAGCTTGCATGCAGCCTCCTTTGCCTGACAACTACACTTGATCACCAAAGCTGAACATTTTAGACCAGTAAATGCATATTATTTTAAATTAAAAATCCATAAACTTTAAAAACTCGAAAAGTTCATATCATCATCATTTCTAATAAAGGGTATTACTACATTTTATATTTGCAAAATCTGTAAAATTACAAGTGAGAACCTATATATGTAGTATATTCTTTTTACGATACGATACTAACTTTGAAAATCTATATCAGAAAAAACTAGAATCGCAAGGCAATAGGATACTTTTGTATATAGATACACACTTAAACAATATTATAAATCATATATTTAAAGATAAACATATCAAGTAATGGCACAAAAAAGATATACAATTATATAATATAGTAAATAGGCTAAAATTAATGTTTCTGTATCCGCAGAATGTTCAGTTAATTCCAATCACGGCACAATATGAAATAGATAGTTCAGCTGACAATATAAATTAGCAACAAAATGCATATACCAGTAAACGGTACTCGATATAACAAAAATGTAAGTTTGATAACAAATGGTATAAGTTGTACTTTATCCGAATGAAATGGTAGTCAAAGGACCGAAACCGATGTCTTCTTCGAAATATAGCAACCACAAAAGTATGGCGAGGTAGCGAGCACTACACTCAAGTCAAACACATGTCTGTGGTTTTACAAATGGGACTTGTCTCACTGGAAAAGCGATTGGTTAACAAATTGTTTTTACAAGTTGACTCTACATGTGGGCAATAATTACTCAAACGATCTGTAATTTCACCGAAAGATACTTATTTTTCTATGCTTCTTTGTTCACAACAATGTAATAATGAACAGTCTAGGCATTGCAACATTGTATTAAAAATTTGTATTGTAAAAAAAAAGTTATAAAAGCACAATTTTAACTTCGCTATTTTTATATCATGATTACTAAAAACGTTCATTCATACAACTGCCTTATATAGAATATCTCCTGTACAGGAATATTGGTACGTCTGTATTTTGTATATAGTAAAAATATACAGTAATAGTTACTGAATCATTACTTTTAGACGCATTTTTTTTTTACTACTGTCAAATTGTTAAGCTCTTCTTCTCGACGTTGTATTACCATCTGTGCTCTTCTTTGTCAGTGTTACCATCCCCATTAAATCCGTTTTTCCTTCTTCTTCGTTTTCCTCTGTATAAGCAATCCTGCGGACTTATACATTAATACCTCTTATTAAGTTTATTTTCTGTAGAGAATGTATTTTGTTTCTAATGTGTTTCGTTTCTAATTGTCTTGTAATTATGGTATGCCTCTTCTATTTTGGTTGACATGTATTTCAGGTAACTTTTTTCTTTTCTTTACATTTATCCTACATTTTTGTACAAAACCATGGAGTTCTTCTCCTTGAAAACGATTCATTTTTATTTATATTTCTTTCACCAAGAACCTTCTTTAGCCAACGTTAAGTAATTAGACTTAATTTTTACCCAGCTTTCTTTGACTCCATCACTTTCTGTGACATATGTATGTTTGCTTTTTTCGGTTATTCTTTTTTTGGAATAGGTATCTTGTGAAGTCATCCTGTAGGCTTTCGACTTTTACCTTTGTGGTGTATTCTGGTGCTTTGTTATCACATATATGTGTTTTCATTCAAATTTTGCACAACACCAATTTATTATCTATAGTGACTGACCTTGGTTTTAATCAGATTTTGCCGATATGTGTCTTAAGCAATTTTTTTGTGGATAGACTAAAAATATATCCAAACATTTTCTACTGATTCATTAGGTATATCTCCTGAACATTTTAAAAAAAAATTACGTGCCGGTTTGATTTCTTTCAATATTTTCTTACCAAAATACGATTCTTCTTCTTCTTAGAGTGCCGTCTCCCTACGGAGGTTGGCAATCATAATGGCAAAATACGATATATACGCTTAATCATTCACCCTAGCAATTCGAATAATATTCCGCTTGTAGCTATCGTCATATTCAACATTGCTTCTTCTTTGGGCACTGTTGAGCTACCTGATATTTGAAATACCTATCTGACATTTCACAATTAAAACTAAAACTCTAGCATCTAAAACTCTGATAAAGAAATAACTTTAAACACTCATTGCACAGACCAGAACTCAAGCCACCATTCAAGTAAGGAAGGATCAAAGAACAAACTTTAGCGCTGCAAGCATGTAACCAACTGATCACTAGGTTTGGAACAGAAATCAGTTAGAAACTGGTTTTTAAAATAAACCATTTAAATTATTGTCTTTATAAAACAACAAACCAGCGTATCTATGTTTTATGAACCTTAAAAAGGCATTTGACCGGGTCAAATTAAAGGACGTTATTCACATATTGTACGCAATAGAGATATGTCCAGGAATAATCAAAACGATCGAAAATATCTACCGAAACAACACAATAAAAGTAAAAGTAGAAGAAAAACTAACTGGCCCTATTGAAGCTGACAATTTGATAAGACAGGGAGATTCCTGGAGTCATTTATTGTTCAACATGATTATAAAAAAAGTAAAAATTTAAAAGGGATACCAAATGGGAGAACAACAACTTAAATAATCTGCTATACAGACGACGCAATACTACTCTCTCAAAGTGAAGATGATTTACAACGTATGATGCACCGCCAAAAAATTTATCATGTCAATTTCCCCAAAAAAGCCACAATGCTTGGTTATAACCGCAAATTTACTAAGATGTAAATTGGAGCAAGTGATGGAGTTTAGAAGTACAGATATACGACGTAGAGCAAGGTAAAGAACATCAAGGATTGGGTAAGAAATAGAAAAGTGGAATAGAACGATCATATAAACCAACAAATAGTAGTGAAGGCAACAAGAGACGGTTCTCTAATAGAAAGACGGCCATTAGGAAGACCACGAAAACGATGGAATGACAACTTACTTTAGGCACATTGTAAAACAAAGTCATGTCTACACAAAAAGAAGGAGAAGAAGAATTATTGTCATATTACAAATTTCATTTTGCACCAAACATTGCCTAGTCTATTAAATAATATTTGTTAAAATTAATATTAAGACGGAATTTCTCGTGAAAATATTTTAACATATTTCAATAAATAATTCCTTTGGATTTCATTTCTGACTGAAACCAAAATGATGCCAAGGAGAGCGATGTTCAAGATTTTGTCCTTTAAACCACAAAATATAAATCCAGTGCTTTATGCTGTGAATATTAAATATCTAAAAATATGTTGAATAAAAGGATAATCCGGTTGGTGATATTTTTGTGTTAAATTTAATAAAGTCTTATAAATATAAAAAACAATATAAAAAATATAATATTAAGAAATATTAAGAATTTTTATTTTACTACAGGTGGATTTTATTTTTGTAATTATTCAAAAGGTATTTCATTTATTTGGTTTCTTCTATTTCCTTTATTCTTTTTTTTTTATATTCCTCGTACGTGTCAGTCAAATTTTTCGATTCTGTAGCAGTTATTTTATAACTCATGGTAGAGATCTCTCTTTATTATGAAAACTCTGATTTATTCTGGTTTGGGATAGACCCAAACCAGAATAGATTCAATACTAGAAATAATGTGGTCTGAGCTACTCAATCTTTTTGGTCTTGTACCACTGTTTCATATAATCTCACTCCCATTTTCTTTTTTCTGACTACAATATTTCATCTTTTTGTAGACTTATGATCGCTTCATTTTTTAGTTAAAACATTTTTTTCTACGGCGTATAGATTCTTGGTAAATCGATTTTTTTTCATTTTTTTGCATCTTTTTTTAGGTCCCAAAATTGACATTCTCAGCAAAACCCAGCTTGTTTGTATGATTTTTTGATGTCAAATCTCTGACCACTAGACTAAGGTATTATTTTTTCTTTCATATTAGATTTAGGATGTATATTAATCTTTTCTTCTATATATTTCAACATTTTTGGACTAACCTCATGTACCAAGAAGCTTTCCTAGTCTCTATCTTTCCTCTAATTCTTTCTGTTTAGCTTCTGCTTCCTCGGTGTTTTCCTTCAATTAGTTGTTTTCATTTTTTTCTTTGCTTTTCCTTGCTGTCCATTTATTTAGTTGTTATAATATATATTGTTCCATGTTTAGTTATTATTTATTTAGCTTTTTTCTAATGTTCCAAGTTTTTCAATGTTCTATAAAACAGTTTTACATTTTTTTAATATTTTAGGAAGTAATACAGAAATAATCCAGAAAATTTTCAGAATAAAGTACCAAAAAACTTTGTAAATCATATTTGGTATGTAAAGAACAGCGACCTCCAGTGACTTGGGTGTAGGAATTGTTGATATAATGTGGGTTAAGTTAATCCAGTTCCTTAAGAATACCGCCCAGCTAAGAAAAAGTACCTTAAGTCCAAAAATATTGAATATGGAGTTATATATATATATTTGTTTCCTACATTTTCAACAATGCAGAATTCAATGGGCTACTCAAAAGTGCCGTATCTCCAACAGTGATTGGGATATAAAAGAATTTTTTGCAGTATATGCATCAAAAGTTTCAAAATAGTAAGCAAGACTGCCGTAGGTATAATAGACTTACCAAGAATGCAGTAACTCCTTTGAACATACTGCGTTTATGCTTAGTACACTAGACTTACTGCGGTCTTGCTTAGTGGTTGTTTAAATAGCTGATGTACATACTGCATTTTATCTATGTTAAGCGTAAATAATGAGGTTATGTTTGTAGCACACGAGTTTGCTAATAATTTGCTGTGTTCAGTTTAGGTTATAATAAAGCAATATTTGTTTTGTTGCAGTGGTTAATAAAGTATATAAATTACTTTTAGTTAATTGTTTTGGAACATGAGTGTTTCAAAGATTCATAATGTGTTAACTCGTTCTGAACTTATTGTAAACTTAGCTCTAAAAAGCACAAAGACTGACATAACAGTTAAACAAGATGAGAAATTAGAGCTAGTACTATGCAGTAAAATGTATACCGTGTGAAAACGCTGATGCTTTTTGCAAAAAAAAAGTGTGGACAAAAAATTACTGTGATATTTGTACACAATGCAAAGTTCATAACGAATTAGTTATAGAAGCAAGAAACAAAAGAGGAGAGATCAAATAATATATGTTCTTCTAGTGACATGTAGAAGGTTGTTATGTTGCCAAGAGTGGATGTATAAAAAAATATTAATATCCAGATTTGGGGATAATGGGACTCTTTCCGTGGTATCGAGCCCTAGGTGATTTGGTTTGCTGGAGTATCTCCCAAAAATTTTCGTACACATCTGGACGTCTCGAGGAGTACAGCTTTCTGCATGGCCTTATAAAGATGTTTATTTACACCCAGCTGTTTTATGTTCGCTAGGAGATTTTTGGGAATAACACCAGTAGTAGATAGAATAATAGGTACTGTCTAGGTACTTTCCATTCTCCCGTCTCCTAATTTGTTTTTCTAGATCTCTATACTTTGAGATCTTTTCGTTGTATTTAACACGCAAATTATTGGTGTTAGGTATCGCCACATCAATAAGTGTTGTTTGCCTGGTAAATTTATTAACTATTATAAGATCCGGTCTATTATGTGTCACTGGTTGATCTGTGAGCACAGTGCGGTCCCAGTATAGCTTGTAGTTGTCATTTTCAAGTATTCTATCAGGGCCGTACTGATAGTAAGAAAGATGGTCGGTTTGGAGAAGTCCCAGTTTGTCAGCTAGTTCTTGGTGGATAATTTTTCCTACTGAGTTATGGCGTTCTTTATAATCAGTACCGACAAACGTCTGGCAGCCCCAGGTAAGATGTTGGATGATGCTTGCCATCCATATCGACATTTGTCATTTTGGATTTAAGCATCTTTAACAATATGTTTCAGGTAATTTTTTGTTGGAATAACCTGATCCTGAATGGCAAGTAGAAAACCCTCAGTCTCGGGAAACATCTTTCCTGATGTCAACCAGTAGTTTAACGCTGTATTGTCGACATATTCTTGGCTGATCTCATTGAGATGTCGCCCATGCAGAGGTTTACTCATCCAGGTGCGAATTTTTTCTTGCTTAGTGAGGTGACTTATGCGCATTTCTTGTGTCCTCAGTTTAAGCGGCGTTGTATCATCTACTGCGCAAATTGCTCGATGTAAAGTAGATGTCTCAGCCTGCACCTGAAAATAAGTTCTTAAATTAGCAATCTGTTTATCAAGTTACTCAACTATGTCTATAAGTCCTCTTCCTCTGTATTATTATTATTATTAAAATTATTTGTAAAGCATTTGGTATCCTATCATTAAACCTTTACAACTCTAGGGAGAAAAAGTAAAGAAAAAGTTTACTTCATATTATGGCATGAAGGAATTTCGGGCTGCAATAAAGAAGACAATGTTAGTGCGTTGTACATGTTTTTAAAATAACACAGAGATGTTAAAAAAGTTGTGTTTTTTGGTTAGACAACTGCTATTCCCAAAACAAAAACTGGTACCTTTACACGTTGTTAGTGTATATAATAAACTTTGATGACATTGCAGCTAATGAAATAGTTTAAAACTATTTTCAATCTAGTCATTTATTCATAAGTGCAGACAGTTTTCACCATCAAGTAAAGCAATCATCAAAGGCTCAAAAGAAAACTTATGATTTTGAAGACTTTGTTGATGCAGTGAAAAAATCTAAATCTCGAAATGTCAATGTATACAAAATGCAACATTTTGATTTCTACCACTGGCCCAATTTCGTGTCCCAACAAGAGCTAAAATCACCATCACATAGTTAATATTAAAGCTGAGCGAGGGAGTTACCATTTGTTATGCAAGACAAAGTATGATGTAATAAGCCTCTACCAACAACTGGACTTCGTACAAAAAAATCAATGAAAGGGATTAAACTGCCCAGCCATCACACTGCTCCATGTGGATTTCTAGAAGCTAAGAAGAAAAATATCCCTCAGTCATTAAACGAAGGACTGCCAAAAAATCGAAAACAATTTCGGCAAGACTTGCCTATTTATACATCTCAGGCAAAAGACTGAACCTACTGTGATATTCAATCTACTTGTGTGAAAGTATTGGTTACATTTTTAAGAAAATGTGTTAAGGTAATCCATTACTAACAGTGTATATTGTTTATTAATGTCAATCAATGGTTATATTAAGTTTATTTTTCTAAAGATAATACCTAGAAAAGTACCATATGTATGACATAATTTTGTACTTTCAACTTTTTTTGCATTAAAAATTAGAATTATAGATTAAAATTTTTTATTTATATTTAACATAAATGTACTCAAAGAATAAACAATTAACAACTGAAATATTATCATACTGAAAATACAGCATCCTCCTAAACTACAAGTGGAGTTTTCTCAAAATCCTACTACTATTACTTTCTGCACTTTTCCTTAACTGGACAGAATAGATGACTTTATGAAGGAATAAAGAGGATACAACTCTTTGAATTTATTTGTCAGTGTAAAAACCGAGCATTGTACCTATATGTACATGTAATGGATGATATACGATATTTCTTAAATTGGATAAAAGAACGTTCTAGGAAAAAATATTTACTTTAAAAATTAAATAATAAGCTATATAAAACATAATAGCTGCGTCTTAGATTATTAATGCTTGTCTAATACAAAATAAAAAATATCGAAATTAATAATTTACTTATTTGTTGGCTGGCTCAAAGGCATTACCTTGGATATTCTGTGGTGTTTTTCTTAAAGTTCAAAGTTTTTAGACCCTTCTCATCAGCAGTTGACACTAAATAATTTCAGTGATATTGACGAGGGATACAAAAAGTTTACGGCAAGGGTGAAAATTTTATGTCAAAAGAAATAACCAAACAATGGAAGATATTTTTTATTTCTTAATTATACCAAACAGAAGTTTTTGAATAAATATACATATAATAATTTTTTGTTATTTACAGCACCAAGATCAGAGTTTTAGAAATAAATATAAACTTAAATGAGCTTTTTTAAGAGTTGAAAGAGATAATTTGTTAAATACCAAGTATTAAACAAGGCGACGTTAAGAGGCATTAGCAAATACACAAATAGGGGCAGCAATTTTTTTCTATTCGCAACGAGCTTTCAACTCAAGCTGGGGATACAATATTGAACAAAAAATATCCGCATTGAATATCCGATGATACTGTTGAAGTATATATTGAACGTTTTTCTGTCAACAATATCTACTCAGATTTTTATACTACTGAAAATAATAGCTCACTAGACTCAGTATCCTTCTTATTCTTAGAGTGTCGTCTTCCTACGGAGGTTGGCAATCATAATGGCTATTTTTATTTTTGAACTTGCTGCTCTAAATAAATCAATCGATCTGCATTAATACCAATCACGTAGATTTTTCAACCATGAGTTCTGCCTTCGGCCAACAGATCTTCTTCCTTGAATCTTTCCCTGTATTATGAGTCTCAAAAGATTTATATTTTGATCCCCTTATCACGCGGCCTTGGTATTCCAGATTTCTCGTTTGTATAGTGGTGGTTATTTCTGTTTCTTTACCAACCCTCTCCAGTACTTCTTTATTTGTAATTCTATCAGTCCATGATATTTTTGATACTCTGCGGTATAACCAGAGTTCGAAAGCCTCGATTCCTTTTTAAATTGCATTTTTTTAATGTCCAAGTCTCAGCTCCATATAATAATATTGAAAATATATAACAGCGAATGGTACGTAGTATGATCTCCAAATTTAGATTTTTGCACGTTAGGAGTGGCTTCATTCGTATAAATGCTGATCTGGCAATCTCTATTCGACTGTTTATTTCTGCAGTATGGTTTCATTGATCAAAGTTCCCAAGTACTGATATTTTTCTACTTGTTCTCTCACGTTACCATTGATTGTCAATAGGTGATATATATTTTTTGGTCTTTTTGTATTAAGCATGTACTTCGTTTTTTTTAGCGTTTATAGTAATTTCCATCTCAGCACTATTCATACTTAAGCTTTCGATAAGATGTTGTAGATCTTCTATACTCATTGCTATGATCACAGTGTCGTCTGCATATCGTAAGTTGTTAATTAATTTTCCATTAACGGTAACTCCCGCTTTGATATTATTGAGCGTGTTTTGGAAAATTTCTTTAGAATATAAGTTAAACAAAAGTGGCGATAAAGCACATCCTTGTCTAACTCCTCTACAAATATTCCTTCGCGAGTATTCTCGTATATTCTCTTTCGCATATTCTCTTATGTATTACTTTCAGCAGTACTTTTAAAGTATGACTCATGATGCTCAGTATTCGATAATCAGAGCACTCTTTTGCTGCTTGTTTTTTAGGGATCGTTATAAATGCTGACTTCAGCCACTCTTGTGGTATTATTCCCGTATCGTACACCGTGTTGAATAAATCTGCCAATACTTCCAAGTTATCCTCTTCCACTAATTTTAACAGTTCTACTGGTATTTCATCTAATCCAGCTGCTTTATTGTCTTTAGAGTTTTTGATAGCATATTTGATTTCATCTATCGTGATTAATTTATATTTAAATGGGAATAAGCCATTAAAGGTTAAAATACGTTTATTGACGTTTCAATTTCCACTTCGGAAAGAACGATTTCCGAAGTGGAAATTGAAACGTCAATAAACGTATTTTAACCTTTAATTGTGGCTTATTCCCATTTAAATATAAATTAATTTAAAATGCCACAAGAGAATAGCTTCAGAACAATATCTATCGTGATCTTCTGTCCCTCTAAAGGATTTAATTCTTGTGTTTTCTGCATTTCACCTCTTTCATCTTGGAAAAGTTCTCTAACGTACTCCTCCCATCGTCTTAATTTCTCTGGTAAATCTATTAGTAGTAGTCCTTTTCTGTCTTTTATGTGTCCTCGCTGCCTATTTCGACCCATTCCTGTCACTTTACATTGTTTCATCAAATAGATTTCCTTAGCTATTTTGATTTTTTCCCTAATTATTCGTTGTATTTCTTTATACTTCAGTGTCCAGTTGAACCCTATTTCTAATTACCATAAAGTCTACAAAGCATAATTTCTCAAAGATGACTTAGTCGTATACAGTAATGGTGCATAAAAGGATATATAATGCAAAATAATGCAAATATTTTTGACACAACTTTACTCGTGGAACACTGATATGGGTTTCTACAACTCAAAGACAATTGGTATCGTTTTTTTTAAGCAATATCAGTTTAGTAAGTAAAGCCTGACTTACAACACCAGTTCTTTCTTTGATAATCTCATTCTACGTTTAAAAACATCAGTCAATTTGCTAGTAATACGGTTTTCATGCTTTTTGCATTTAAAAATTTTGATCAGCTTTTATCTAATAGTTAAAAACATTTTCTTAAATAGCGCTTAAGATAAGATCAATGCTTTCAAAAATTTACTCTAGGTTTCAATCTAAACCTCATAAAGCCCACACTGTGACCAGAGGTTTAGATAGAACACCAAGCAAAAAATCAAAAAAATTTATTCTATAACCCATTTTCATAGTTAGGAATCAACTCTCGCCTAGTAGGCTAACGTACCTGTATTTTACCGCATAAACACACCTTGTGGCCCAGATGGTATCCAAAAGAAATACCTGTCACAGAGTTTACTTCTGCTGCAAGTTATTTCCGTTTCTGGATATCACACATGCCTACATTTAGGTTTGCATAGTTCTTGTTAAAATCACTAACAAACTCTCTAAAAGCTTAAATTATTAGCAAAATACTCATAACGACGATTTCCTATAACAGTAATATCCACCTATTCACTGACGCCACTATTCTATTCTTTGCAGGATATTCTAACACACTGCTGTGAAGCGATCTGTATTTAAAAATGCTCAAATGCACATCTCTATCGTGAGATGGTACCACAAATGAGAAGTCACACTGAATTCTACCAAAACTCAACTTAACCTTTTCAGATAACCTAACTCATCCCTTTCCCAACTTAAGAAAGAAAAACAGATATTGTTCCACGGAGAAAGGCTCAAATTCAGGCCATCGGTGCTTTATTTGTTTCTTGTTTTACTTGTAAACTATAATTTGGTATTATACCAGGACAAAACTGGTCTGTATTTCTATTCTTTTATGTGACTATTTATATTTATTTATATCTTGTCGATAAACAGAAAAACAGAAGAACCTGTTCATTTTACCAGTATTATTGTTGAAAGTAAACTAATTATTTATGAAATTCGTCTGCAGATGGATGTTTTCCAAAGTTGTCTCGTTCTAAAACGTGTTTAAAATACCTTAATTCTTCAATATTCTTTCCGCTTAAATCACAATATGTTTCTAACATTAACTGCACCCAGGACACATGTCTTCATACATACAAAATGTACAGAAGACCTCTTTTCGATACAGAGCTCTACGTTATGCTAAAGAGATGTCAAATGAACACCCTCATGGCAACCGAGACCAAATCCCAAGAAGAATAATAAGAAGCCGTGATAATTCTTCAGCAATCATTCACCAATGGGCTTTCATCACCATAATTTAAAGTTGGATTTAGTCAATTAGCAAAAGATGCGTAAAAAGAACCATCTAAAGCTAAAACATCAAAGCAAAAGAGGTTGTTATACGGTCTTCCCCTGCGGAGGATAAGAACTCATCAGCATTTCCATTCACACAAAGTTCCATTCTAGCCAGCTAAGCTCCTAAATAACGAACTTTCTAATTAATACTTTGACATTATCTAAATTACGTCCCACAAATATTACAGGTAATAAACATCATATACCTTTCTCGATCATAAATTTCTGCGACCTAATATTGATCTGATAATCAATATTATTGATTACGACAGACACACGACCTGACACAGAGAGGACCAAAAGAATGGTTAAAGCAGCAGAAATGAAAACTTTTAGAAAAATTGATGGTAAGACTCTATGGGACAGAGCTAGAAGTACATATTTATATCGTAGATGCAAAGTGGAGAACTTCAAGAAATAGAAGAGTATAATGAAGGAAGGAAGGAAGGATTAAATGACCCAAATGATAACAAATAGAGTAGTAAAGACGGCAAGAAGCGGTTCCCCAATAGGAAGACGATCAGTAGAAAGACCAAGAAAACGATGAAACGACAACTTACTGGAGGAACATTGAAAAACAGATAGAGTCATGTCTGCATAAAAAGAAGAAGAAGATTTAACATATATGGCAAAATGGAGTGCTAATGTTAAGCATTCTTTTAAACACACAGCATTGATATATCGGTAATGATATGTGCTTATAATCCTGCTAAGTCATTAATACCTAAGACTTAATGTTTTTGGCACCACTTCTTTCTTTAATTTTTTATACATCGTTACACTACATATATTTTTATTAAAACCTAATAGAATAATGCCCGTACATCATGACGTTAATTTTAAAATTTGTATTTAGGTAAATGTTCCTCCTTTATTTGCTCATATTTTTAAATTCTACCAAAAATACCAGATATATACTAACTTTCTGGCATATGGCCGTCTTTTGTGTTCGCTATATTAATATTTCGGTGATAAGCAACAACTAAAATAATGCATGCTAAAATTTATTCTTAATCCTCGCTCTTGTAGGATGTTGTAGGGGTTAAACTAACAATATGTAAAGAAACTAGAGAAGTTTGAGATGTCGGCATCTCGCCAGATCTTAAAAATTTCCTGGAAAGATAAAATAATTGAAAAGAATTGCAAAGGATGAAAAAAACAAAACAAATGTAATAAAAAACGCCGTCGTAATTAAAAAACATAAGAAACTGGTTCATCTGCAAGTCTATTCACTGTCCAAGACAGCAGCATTAGAAGTTAAAATTGCCGCTATAATGATAGTCAACTTTCGTAGTGGATATGGTACATGAACAACATGAAGAAATAATCCTGGGATAAAAGATCTAATACCAGTAAAAAATATAAAAGTAAAAGCTAGTGTTCATGTGATGGTATTCAAATTTAAATAAAAAATATTGAGAAAAGTTTTGGACGGAAAACAATAGAAAGTATCTTTCAACAAATGACAGAATAAAAAGCAGTGCCCAGAAGAATAAAAATAAGTCAATAAAATATATCCCATTTCGACTTTGCAAACCGCCGAATAAATATTTTCCCCGTTCCTTTCAGCAAATGTGGGTAATAAAATGATAAAATTTATTACTTTCAGTTGAGCGTAAAATAAATTATTTTTAAAAGCTTTTAAATAAATAAAATAAACTGCATCTATAGCTCAAACAAACTGCACATTAATATTAATACTGAAAAAGCTTATATAAATAGGTTCCATACATGTAAATGTGCACATTTAATGTTAGATAATTTTTTTAGTCATGTCATAATAAAATTTTTTAGTCAGGTAATGGATTTGACATGAAATAAATAAAATGCAAATTAGTAAAGAATCTTTTGCAAATTAGTAAAGAAATGCAAAGTGTTTAGAATCTACAAAACAGTAATTTGACCAGTGGTCACATATGGATGTGAAACGTGGACTAAGGAAGATATTCGGACCAACCCAATGCAGCGATGGTTCGTGGAGAATTAAAATGAACCACGAGCTGGATGAACGAATGCAGAGCGCAGATATTGTTAGATTTGTTTGATTGTTAAAAAGTAGTCCAAAGATGGAAGCCCCAAGGAAACTGAACAAGAGGAAGGCCCCGGAAAAGATGGATAGACGACGTAGAGAGGGATCTTAAAACCATGAACATCAGGCAGTGGCGAAGGAAAGTATCTGACAGGGCAGAATGGAAGAACATTGTTAAGCAGGCCAAGACTCACAAACGGTTGTAACGCAATTAGAAGAAGAAGACGCAAATTAGTAAAAAGTTTCTTCTTCCGTTATCTGTATTCTATGTATAAGCTGTTATATATATATACTGTTATGTATAAGCGTACATAAGAGTTCATCTGGAACCACTACTGGAACCAAAACGCCTTTGTCAGAACTGAAATGGGTATCATGCTGAAACTATAAACATCCAAAGAGCAGTTAGACAAGGTTGTATACTATTACCATTATTATTCAACTTGTACTCAGAGGACATCTTTGCACCTGCTCTAGATGAAGCACAAGAAAGAATAAAAGTCAATGGAAAAATCGTGAACAATATCAGGTATGCCGATGATACAGTACTGATTGCTGGCAGTGAAAAAGAACTACAAATTCTGTTAACCAAAGTAGTGCGAGAAGGAGAACTATACGGCCTTAAGGTGAATGTAAAAAAAACCAAAACAATTGTAATTTCAAACAAACACACACCAATTATAAACATACTAGTCAACAACAATCTAGTTGAACAAGTGAAAAAATTTAAGTATCTAGTCTATTGGATACATGAAACCTTAGACCAAGAACAAGAGGTTAAATGTAGAATAGAACAGGCAAGAAACACCTTCTTAAAGATGCGACAGTTACTCACTACCCGTAATCTTGATTTGTCCCTACGATACCGTATGATAAAGTGTTATGTATATAATGTATTATTACACGGCGTGGAAGCTTGGACGTTAACAGTCAGCTCGTTACGACGTTTAGAGAGCTTTAAGATGTGGGTATTTCCAATGGACCGACCGCGTTAGAAATGAACAAGTTTTAAGGCGTATGAATAGAGAAATTGTGAACTCACAGAAATTGTCAAGAAGCGTAAAACGTCTTATCTTGGACACATATTTAGACACGACAGGTATAACTTTCTTCAGCTTATTATAGAAGGGAAAATAAAAGGCAGACGCGGCCCGGGTAGACGACAAATGACCTGGCTGCGCAACATCAAAGATTGGACAGGATTAGACTTTCAAAGTTTATTAAGGAAATCCCAAAATAGGGAAGACTTTGCAGAGGTCATACCTTCGCTAAGAAGACGGCCCCCAAAGAAGAAGAAGAGTTTATCCTTTGAACTTCGTCTCTGTTTCAGATCTCTCGGTTTCCATTGATCTTCTTCAATTTGTATTGTATTCTGTAATTTATGTGCTTAGTCCAGTCGTTAGAGATCTGACACCTAAAAATCATACGAATAAACTGAGTTTTGCCGAGAATATCAATCTTGTGTCCCCTAAAAAGATGCAAAAAAGTATACCACCTTATCCCCCGGGCTTCTCCATAAAACCCCCCTCGAAGGGGGATTAAAAGGCAAAAAATCATCGATTTTCCCAGAATCTGTACGACGTAGAAAAAAATATTTCAAATAAAAAATGTAGCTAAGATAATTTTAAACAAGAATGTTTATTATCACTTTTTGTGTAGAATGAACCGTTCTCTCAGAAACAATGCTTGAAGCGACCGGCGATTTTGAATATCAGTTCCACGCGCAAAGCAATGTTAAATAAAATTTGTAACAAAGCGGCGGTTAAAAATTGATATCTTTTGATCAGAGTGGCTATCGACAACAGTTAAAATATGTATGCAATGCTTTCGTATGCAATTTTTGTATTTTGCTGCAATATATCATGCACTCAATAAATAAGCTTTGCGCGATTTTTACCATCTTTTACGATTCTCGTATCTTTAGAGATCACTAAACTCTATTACTTTTATTGACCTGATCGTAGTGTAATTTTCATTATTGGAGACCAGTTTTCAAAACCTGTAACATGAAAATTCGATTTTGATTTTGGGCAACAAATAGGAGGCATTTAAAATATGAATAAAAACGCAGAATTTAATCTTTTACATTAACAAATGATCGCACGTCACGGAAAATGCCTTTAAGAACACGTTTTCAGGTGTGATTTATAGCAGTTGTTAAGTATTTTTAAAAACCGTTCTAATGTCATTAAAAATGGCAGTTTTAAATGTTTTAGAGGTAGATTGTTTGTAATGTGAAAGTTTAAATTCAGCGTTTTTTAAGCATATTTTAAATGCCTCATATTTGTTGCCAAAACTTAAAACTAAAATTTTATGTCATCGGTTTTGAAAATTATGTTCTAGTTATAAAAACTCTATAGTGGCCTGTCAATGAAAGGGATACATTGTGATGATGTCATGAGAATTATAAAAAATGGCAAAAAATTGCGCCAAGTTTATTTATTTAACGCCGTTATAAAAACTTATTTCATTTGCGACAAAATACAAATATTGCTTACGAAAGCTGCCTTTTTTACCTACCTTTAAAAACTATCTTGATTTGTATCGATAGGGCACTTGGATCAAAAAATATTGAATTTTTACCGTCGAGCTGATACAAGCATTGATTTCGCGCACATACTAATATTCAAAATCGCTTTAATCACTATTTCTAAAAGAACGGTTTATTCTACACAAAAAATTTTTTGTTTGAAATTATCTTAGCTTTTCTTGGTAAATCGAATTTTTCCGTTTTCCCTCCTCTACGTGAAGGTATTCGGGAGAAGCCCGGGGATAAAAGTGGTAAACTTTTTTAAATATTTTTAGCGTCCTAAAATTGATGAATGATTTCTTTGTGCTAGGTGCCTATTATCAACTGCTATCCTCTAAACATCAAAACCATCTTCACTACTTACTCCAAGTTGTAGGACAGACAAACCGACGAATCCATAACCGTATTTACGAACATTCTATATCAGTCAAATATTCCGATACTAAAAAAAAATAAAAAGAGGTTAAATCTTTGTAAATGGGTATATTTAAAAACCCTTAAAAGGGCTACATCAAATAACACGAACGTTTTCGGAACAACAGTTCCATCATCAGGTTAAAAATATAGGTTACCATGCCTGAGCCACCAAAATGTTAGGGTAAAAACCCTTTAAAATACATACACCCATGCCTTAAGTGAGTTCCAGCGTCCGGAGAGTAAACCTCTTCAAAAGGACTTCAGCTGGTAACTTCAGTTCACTCGGTTCAATTAATTAGCTAATTAATTAATTAATTAAACTTATTTAAATGATGCAATTATGATTTTATCACACTATTTAATTCTCTTATCTCAGGGTTATATTCGTGCTTCAATATCTATGCTTTACATATGATAGGTAAGGTTTAAGGAATACCGGAATAATAAACATATATGATACAAAATTATATATTGAAATAAAATCCACACTCAAATATCTTAAACAAAAAATATCTCATACAATAATTATCAAAATTTTGTTCTACGTACGTGAACCTTCAAAAATTAAAGTTATATACTATATAAATTAAAATTTTAAATCAAAATTGTTGTTCTATATCTCCTGATAAATCTTTCTATCTTTTCTGAAGCAATAAGAAAAAAAACTTGTTGATAAAAAAATATTGACGAATGGAAAATAATTATCTCTCTGATGATGAGTTGTCCAAATCCTTGTTCCTTGTAGCCTACACTATCGATTCTTAGCAGTTCCCTAGTTAATCAGCAATCTTACAACAAATTATTGCGAGCCTCTCGTCTTCAATGATCTCCTTCAGATGCACGTGTCGTTCAACGGATGCCAGTCTCTTCTTCTCTCGATAAACTGAATCTCTCGTTCCGGCCTGAACAGTGACTCTTGGAATATATAAGTAGAAAAGTATGACTTACAATATTTGACTGGATTAGCTTCCGTCAGGATACACTTAGTCCACGAAAACTCACAAACATTCACTTCTAATGCTTAATATCACTTGGGAACCGCCAAAGAACAACGACCGTTCGCCTTGCACCCTTGGAAAACAACTGATGATCTTTTTTTCCTCTAAAATCTAGCTAAACTCTCATTCATCTATCTCTCCCACTTTTTTTCACTCTTTGCCAATCAAAGTTTGTCATATTTATTTAGATAACAAACAACAATTTTACCTACAATTATAAATTTCCTACAAACTATTATTCAAATTCACTACGTTCACTCAAATATATTTTACAAAGAAAATAATTTATACATAATCTTAAATTTTGTTTACTACAGGTAATCCAAAGATAATGGACTTTTATTTCTTTGAAATATCTTTCATAGTTTATCAGTTGAAATATTTTGAATTATTTTATTTTATAATTTGAAATATATTAAAAGCAAACCAATATTATTTTTAATTTTACATAGCATAACAACTCTCCAGGATATCTTGAAAATTTATTTATATGGTCTATTTAGTAATTTTAATTTTATCTTTGGCGGATAAAATGAATCATAACAATATATATATATATATATATATATATATATATATATATATATATATATATATAACAACATACGCAGCACAATTTGTAAACGCGCGTATATGGCATCTTTTTGTAGGCATTTTTATTACTGTCTATATAACTAATTTTGTTTTATATGTTCTGACCGACGACGACCAAGCAATACAACTGTCTCGACTTGAAATTAGAGAAAGACAAAAACTTTTAATAGAAGATGACTTCCTGAAATTCGAAGAAATAAATAGCGGGTCGTTCTTTCTTGCTGTGCTCCATTTTCCGAATTAGTGGTTTCAATTCACCCGGAAAACTCCTATGTCGTTATATTACAAGGAAAAACCGTATTTTTGTGTTTTTTTTTGTCGGGTCTCTTATATTGCAGAAAAGTGTTTAAAGGAGACGTATATCGTGCAGAAGTTAATAACAGTTTATTCTGATGGTAGACAATAATAAACTTTTAAATATAAAAAATTTTAAAAAGAAGTTTTTATTAGAAAGGTAAAATAAAATCATTGACAAAATTTTGATCTAAAAATTTTGTTTTAAAAAACCGTTTCCAATACAGAATCTGAACCAGATATTAATAAAGAATCTGCTTCTTCTTTTGCTGGCGGTACAAACCTTTGTGAGAATTGGCGTGCATAACAATGTTCTCCATTCTACTCTTTCGCTTACCTTCCTTCACCACTGCTTGACATTCGTGCTATTACAGTTAGGAAAACAATCTTAAGCTTTGAAAAATGCATGAAATGTCTTCATGACGAGTGAAGACTTTAAAGAAGAATTTATGTAAACGGTGAAAGTAAAACCAAAATTGCAGCTTCAACTTATTAAGTTGCAATGTAACACTGAATTAAAACTACTATTTCTTAATGTTTTAAAGACACTCCTACAAGGTGTTGTCAAAATCAAGTTCCCTAAACCTAAATTTTCATGCTTAGAAGATTATTGTAATGTTTGCATATTCCTACATCTGTAAACAGGTGTTTTTTGCTATAAAGTTTCGCAACAACTGTATTAGAAACCGATTGACTGACCAGCACATAGCTTCACTCCTGCAAATCAGCTTAATCCAGTTTCTGCTAGATTATGGAAAACTTTTAGAAGCTCAGTCTCAGTTTTTTATGTCACATACACCTTCATATTCTGCTAAAGAATAATCTATTTATGAAACTATGACACTTGTATACTACCAGTTGCAACATGGATTGGAAACTATGACAATAACAAGAAAAATGGCAGAACGATTAAGAGTAACTCAACGGGCCATGTAGAGGGCCATGTTAAATATAAGCCTCAGAGACAAAATTCCTAACACCGAAATACGTCGAAGAACTAAAGTAACCGACATCATGGAAAAAATAGCGACATTGAGATGGCAATGTCAATGAGTAGCACATGTAGCAAGAGAAGACACCAACAGATGGTCTCATAAAGTGACATTCTGGAGACCTCGAGAAACAAAAAGAAGCGTGGGAAGACCCAAAAAGAGATGGATAGACGATATAACAGCTGTAGCTGGAAAGCAGTGGATGAAAATTATTTCAAAAGATAGAAAATCATGAAAGCAATTGGAGGAGGCCTATGTCCAATAATGGATAAATGAAGGCTGAAGAAGAAGATAACCAAAGTAGAAACTTTCTCATGAGACATTTTTAAATCATCATTATTTTTTTCTGATATAACGTATGTCGTATCATCTTCGAATTGTATGGTTTTGTACGGAGGTATAAATTTAAGCAAATCCTTGACATAAATAATAAACAAAAGAGGTCCTAAGACCGAATCTTGTGGGACTCCATGTTTTACGGAAAGAAAATCAGAGAGATAATCTTTAGACAGTACCGCCTGGTGTCGGCCACATAAATAAGAAGTTATAAGCTTAAGAGGAATACCTTTGATTCCATAGTAATTATTTTGTGGAGCAAAATGTCATGTGAAACGTAATCAAAAGCCTTCGACAAGTCACAAAGAGAAGTTGCTATGCGATTGCCGCGTTCAAGCCGCTCAATTACCTCGCTTACTACATTAAATACCGCGTTCGTAGTAGAAGAAGCACTTCTGAATCCATATTTTGAATTGCCAAAGTAATTATTTGACTCAAAATAGAAACAAAATCGTTGTTTCATAACCTTTTCAATTACTTTCCCAAATAAGAAATCACAATTTTTGTACATAGGAAGTACATTTGAGTTTTTTAGTCCTTCTGGAAATACTCCAGTTGATAGAACTAAATTAATAAGAACTTTTTGTAGGCATTTTTATTACTGTCTATATAACTAATTTTGTTTTATATGTTCTGACCGACGACGACCAAGCAATACAACTGTCTCGACTTGAAATTAGAGAAAGACAAAAACTTTTAATAGAAGATGACTTCCTGAAATTCGAAGAAATAAATAGCGGGTCGTTCTTTCTTGCTGTGCTCCATTTTCCGAATTAGTGGTTTCAATTCACCCGGAAAACTCCTATGTCGTTATATTACAAGGAAAAACCGTATTTTTGTGTTTTTTTTTGTCGGGTCTCTTATATTGCAGAAAAGTGTTTAAAGGAGACGTATATCGTGCAGAAGTTAATAACAGTTTATTCTGATGGTAGACAATAATAAACTTTTAAATATAAAAAATTTTAAAAAGAAGTTTTTATTAGAAAGGTAAAATAAAATCATTGACAAAATTTTGATCTAAAAATTTTGTTTTAAAAAACCGTTTCCAATACAGAATCTGAACCAGATATTAATAAAGAATCTGCTTCTTCTTTTGCTGGCGGTACAAACCTTTGTGAGAATTGGCGTGCATAACAATGTTCTCCATTCTACTCTTTCGCTTACCTTCCTTCACCACTGCTTGACATTCGTGCTATTACAGTTAGGAAAACAATCTTAAGCTTTGAAAAATGCATGAAATGTCTTCATGACGAGTGAAGACTTTAAAGAAGAATTTATGTAAACGGTGAAAGTAAAACCAAAATTGCAGCTTCAACTTATTAAGTTGCAATGTAACACTGAATTAAAACTACTATTTCTTAATGTTTTAAAGACACTCCTACAAGGTGTTGTCAAAATCAAGTTCCCTAAACCTAAATTTTCATGCTTAGAAGATTATTGTAATGTTTGCATATTCCTACATCTGTAAACAGGTGTTTTTTGCTATAAAGTTTCGCAACAACTGTATTAGAAACCGATTGACTGACCAGCACATAGCTTCACTCCTGCAAATCAGCTTAATCCAGTTTCTGCTAGATTATGGAAAACTTTTAGAAGCTCAGTCTCAGTTTTTTATGTCACATACACCTTCATATTCTGCTAAAGAATAATCTATTTATGAAACTATGACACTTGTATACTACCAGTTGCAACATGGATTGGAAACTATGACAATAACAAGAAAAATGGCAGAACGATTAAGAGTAACTCAACGGGCCATGTAGAGGGCCATGTTAAATATAAGCCTCAGAGACAAAATTCCTAACACCGAAATACGTCGAAGAACTAAAGTAACCGACATCATGGAAAAAATAGCGACATTGAGATGGCAATGTCAATGAGTAGCACATGTAGCAAGAGAAGACACCAACAGATGGTCTCATAAAGTGACATTCTGGAGACCTCGAGAAACAAAAAGAAGCGTGGGAAGACCCAAAAAGAGATGGATAGACGATATAACAGCTGTAGCTGGAAAGCAGTGGATGAAAATTATTTCAAAAGATAGAAAATCATGAAAGCAATTGGAGGAGGCCTATGTCCAATAATGGATAAATGAAGGCTGAAGAAGAAGATAACCAAAGTAGAAACTTTCTCATGAGACATTTTTAAATCATCATTATTTTTTTCTGATATAACGTATGTCGTATCATCTTCGAATTGTATGGTTTTGTACGGAGGTATAAATTTAAGCAAATCCTTGACATAAATAATAAACAAAAGAGGTCCTAAGACCGAATCTTGTGGGACTCCATGTTTTACGGAAAGAAAATCAGAGAGATAATCTTTAGACAGTACCGCCTGGTGTCGGCCACATAAATAAGAAGTTATAAGCTTAAGAGGAATACCTTTGATTCCATAGTAATTATTTTGTGGAGCAAAATGTCATGTGAAACGTAATCAAAAGCCTTCGACAAGTCACAAAGAGAAGTTGCTATGCGATTGCCGCGTTCAAGCCGCTCAATTACCTCGCTTACTACATTAAATACCGCGTTCGTAGTAGAAGAAGCACTTCTGAATCCATATTTTGAATTGCCAAAGTAATTATTTGACTCAAAATAGAAACAAAATCGTTGTTTCATAACCTTTTCAATTACTTTCCCAAATAAGAAATCACAATTTTTGTACATAGGAAGTACATTTGAGTTTTTTAGTCCTTCTGGAAATACTCCAGTTGATAGAACTAAATTAATAAGATCAGTAAAAGGTGTTAAAACTATTTGGTAAGTTTTAGTAAGTTTTACAATTACTAAGAAACTTTATTATTTGAAAGACCTGTTCTTCCACAATGGGACGAAAAAAAAGACTTGCTGGGAGACGGATAATGTATATAATTAATTAATAATATCTATAATTTGTTTCTTTCGAGAAAAAATGTAAATAATGTAGAAAAAATAGCCGACTAAAAACTGAATAGGAAGAGATAATATAACAATCATATAAGGAGAAGCCAAATATTTGACCAGAAGCTAATCAAGATAGCAAGAGACAAATTGCCATTGGGTAGAAGAATTTTGGGCCGACCACAGAAAAGATGGAATATCCAAGGAAATAAAAAACAGGAAAAAATGACTAATAAGAAGGTAAAAGAAGAAGAAACCAATGTATTTTATGTGATATTAATTATTTTCCAGCTATATTTGGTTATATTACCTATATACTTACTACATCCAACAGATCTCTTTTTGAAGTAATTTTTTTATAATTTTTTTTAATTGTATGTCCCAAACAGAACATAGTAAATATTCTAATAATAATATTCTAATATTCAACAGTCCGAAATGTATGATAAATTTAATAATTTAAATTTTTGCTTTGTTGAACAATGTTTGAATTTGACTGGAATTCTTTTTTTTTAAATTAAATGTAAGTTTCGAGACCCAATCTCGAACAAATAAGACCTTTACATCAAATTCATAACTTTGTTATACTTTTTATGAGTGTTCAGCTCTAAATTTAGAATCCAAATTGAAAACGTCACTGTATAAATTAGACCTTTCAATTTCGCCGGAAAGCTTTACCGAAAATCCTTGTTTAACATTTCTCTCGCATTATATTTGAAACGACGTGTCCTCTAAAATATTGAAATATATCATCGCTATTCTCAGGTTACATAACCCCCAATATGTATATATGCATAAGTTTGCAAGTGCTTCCTTTTTTAGCTTTTGGAAGTAGGTTCTTAAGCCTCGAGGGCTTCTTCAGAAATAAGATGAATAGGTCGGCATGCAAAACCAGCGAATCGATAAAAAAGAAATGGCGTGTGTTATGGGTATTGTTTAAAACTTTTTAAAAAAGAGAAACAAAGCGTAAGTTATTCATAGCAATTTTGGAAACATTTATCATTTTAATAAGTATAACAAAATGATAATTGTGAACAGTATTTAAAAATAATAAAAAAAATATTGTGCAACAACTGTCTTTTGTCAATACTTTTAATAATTGCACCAGTTTTTAAACTTTAGTCTTGTCGTCCATAAAACACGTTAAACACATAACATCATAAACTTTTTTGGCATTTAAGATCAGCACCGATAGTAGGTATACGGCATCTAAAAGATTCTATTTCAACCAAAGGCCTTTTACGTAAATCTAAAATTTACATGGGAGAATTTACGGGCCGAATTGAATAAAACAGCATTTTTTCCAAAACAAATCAAGGCGGTTCGAAAAGTTTGGCAAGCAGCAAATGGCTGGTAAGAAATTCATCAAACAAAAATTTATGCCATGTTAAATTATTTTTGAAATTAATGGAAAAACAGGGGACTAAAGATTTTATTAGACAGACTCTTTCTTACCGTTCACCCCAACTGGAAGAATGGATCTTGGTTCAAAAACTGTCCACTTGGAATCAACATCGTATCTAAGTGGGTAAAAATGTCTAAAAAAGTTAGAATAGACACAAAAAAAACATAAAATAACAAACCATTCTCATCGATCATCAGCTGTGTCAGCCTTGTTTAACCTTCGGCTGATAACGTTATGTCTCTCGCACCGACTGATTCAAATTTTGCGGTTTGAGCGCTGCTAATTTTTATTTTAATCTGCACCTCACAGTATCTTTCGAACGTGTCTGTATCTATTCAGTTGTAGTTTAGCAAATGGACAGCGTATATCGTTTAATAAGAATTTTGAATATTATACACGATTCGGTCCCACAAACCGACGTTATTAGTTGCCGTTACATTTTGAGGTAAGACTAATTTGTTTGATTTTTTGATATATTTTAGGGCATACGTTTATAATGAATTACGAGAGGGAACAAGAATGCCTGTTGAGGCTTCATGGGGAAGTTTTAAATGATTCAGAGGCAGAACCAGATGATAATGATGTGAGTTTGATACGTATTATAGAAACTATTGAGGATATAGACTCGGAAGAGGAGTTTAAAAATCAACAAAAAGTACCTATTCTTGAAGAAACCCCTTGTACCTCAAGAATACCCTGCCTTATATGTAAAGATGGAACTACCAGGTGGCGAAAATATCCTGCATCAGCACGAAATGTTCGAACAAGCGCTGAATATATTTTCACCCATTTACCTGGACTTAAGGGAGATAAAAGGCATAAAAATGAAGCTTAAGAAATATGGGAATGCTTCTTTTCTCCAAACATATTGGAAAAAATTGTTACTTACACCAACAAATTTATAGAAATGCAAGACTATGACGCTTCACTAAATCGTTTTTTTAGACCGACTGATTTAGTAAAAATAAAAGCAGTATTGGGACTTTTATATATTTCTGGTGCTAGTAAAAAGATTTATTTAGGACAGACGGAATGGCTATGGACATATTCAGACTTACTATGTCCCGGATACGATTTCAGTTTTTGTTGAAACATATTCGTTTCGACGATAAAGGTACCAGGCAAGAAAGAGTACAAGTCGATAAATTAGGGAAATTTACGACGAGTTTGTATTCAATTTGTCCCAACATTACAATATGTCAGCATTCACCACGATTGACGAAAAACTCGAAGCATTTTGAGATAAATGTCCTTTCAAAATTTATATGCCTAAAAAACCGAATCGCTACGGAATACAAATATATGCCTTAGTGGACGCTAAAATGTTTTACACTGCAAATTTGGAAGTGTACATAGGGAAACAGCCTGCCGGACCATTGCAACGGGATACTTCGAATTTAGCATTAGTGCCCTCGTCTTTGTTCACATATCTTGGGATCAAATAGAAATGTCACACTTGACAACTTTTTTACCAGCTTACCTCTGACGGAGATACTAAAGCAACACCGTCTTACTACATTTGGGACATTACGTTAAAATAAACGTGAGATACCTCCTCAAATGTTACTAGCAAGACCAGAAAAATCCATTATGTTTGCTTTTAGAGATAAGTGTACGCTCGTTTCTCCAAAACGAAAAAGAAATATCCTGTAAGTATCGACTATGCATTAGGATGATGCTGTTGATGAGGAAACTGGCAAACCGGAAATAATCATGAACTACAACAAAACAAAAGGCGGTGTCAACGTTGTTGACAAAATGTGCGAAGCCTACAATTGCGCTAGTGCAACTCGTCGTTGGCCAATGGTCATTTTTTATAGTGCCATGAAGGTTGCTGGAATAAATAGTTACATCATTTACACCTCGAATGCCCAAACAAAAATCTATAGAAGAAAATTCTTAGAAAATTTAGGATTTCAGTTACTTAGCCCACATATTCATCGACGAACACAACAGCAAAACATTCCCAGGATATTCCGTTTACGTCTTTCTGAAATATGTGGTATAGAAACTGAGAATATTGCTCCCCAGAATCAAACTCATGGACGATGTACGTACTGCAGTACTACAAAAGTCTAAGAACAAGATATTCTTGTGCAAACTGTAAAAAATATTTGCGTCTAGAAGATCTGACGGATTTATGTAGGCATTGTTTTGAAAATTATGGTGCCCAAAATTTGGAATAGTTTCAGTAGTTTGTATAAATTTTGAGAGTAAAATTTTATTTTCCCTGTTTATTAACATACAAGTAACTGATTTATGTTTTAGTGGAACCAGAATTTATTTTTTTTGTTATAATTATTTTGATTTTATTAAAAACCTGTTCATAAAAATGACACTTTTTTTTAATACCCCCTTAAAATTATTAAAAGAACAAAAAAACTATAAATTTCATATATTTGTATAGAGAAAATAATATACACAATTATATTATTACAAATATTTATTACCTACAACTAAATTTCTATTTTGTTTTAATTTTAGAAAAAGTCGGTTTGTTAGACCAACTTTATCAAAAATTTTAAAATTTTTGACATTATCTGCGAAAGGATAAGCAAGGTGTTTCAACTCAACTCAAATGTAAGCTCTTAAAAACTATATCTCCAGCTGGATTTGTCACCACCAGATCCCTGATCGAAAATCTCAGAACAACAAATGAAGCTGGACCATCGGGAGCTCGAGTTCCCAAATGTTATAGGTCAATAATACACAAAATTATGCTTTGGTAGAAAAGAATGGGCAAACTACTATAGCATAGAATAATTGTACATTTAATATTGTTAACAAATAAATAAAGATTGTTTCGTTGATATGGTGCATTAATTGTCTCGTGAAATGATCTTGTCGAATATCATTGAAGAGAAAATTATTTACCGACAAAATTTTCTTTGGTTTTTGGGTATAAAATTTTGACAAAACCACTCGACTGACGTCTCATGATTTAACTGTCAAAACTTAATTCGCGAAAATTGCCAGGCAACAAACTTTCATATCAGTCAAAAATATTTGCCGGCAAAATTTTCTCTCTTATGATTTTATATACAATTAAATAACATCCTGGGAAATCTGTTTAACTGTTTTTTTAAGGATTAATTTTGGTTATCAACAAAACAAGTCATTGAAGGTAGAAACTTTCTTTTGTCTCTTATGTTTTGTACCAAATTATGGAATTTGAAAGTAGATTTTTAGGAAGTGAGTTTTTTTGTTTTTTTTTTGTCTTCTTGCAAGGCTCTCTCCAGCTTCCATTCTACTTTTTCTAGTCCCTCTTGTATTTCTTTATGTGTCTTCTCTTCCACATTTTCCAGTTGTTCTTATAAATTTACTATTTTCTTTCTTTGACTTTTTAGTTTTATCTCGGATTCTTTCTTTCCCTGATCTAATTTTTCTTCCATTTTCTTCAAATAGCTCTTTACATCATTTTCATACTTTTCCATTCTACTGTCTAGTTAAGAGCTTATCTTCTTGTTAAAAATATATTTATATTCTTATACCTTGCGCTCCCGCCAAAAATGAAACTTAGAATATTTTTAAATAAATTTTGACACGACATTGCTTGTATATATTTACTCTGACCAGTTTATCTATTTTGTCATTACCTACAATGTCAAAATATACTCCTTTTTATATATTATCTACATTTTGTATTAGACTTTAGCATGCTGCTGAACACGGTAATACACAAGAAGTTCCAAGAAAAAATGTTTTAAATGATACCTGGTAGGAGCAGTAATACCAGTGGCGGCTCGTGAGTAAAATTTTCGGTGGGGCACTATTATCTTGAGCATCTAATACAAAATTATGAACAAAAAAAAAATGTTAGTAAAAGATAAATATTGATAGTTCTAGCTACATTTTCACAGCAAACTTACCCATGTACCTAAGGTTCTAGTGAATAGTCCTGGTTTATTAGTAGATATAAGTTCACAATACTTCCAAGCACATCACCACTCCAATATAAAAAAATTGTTTTATACCCTAAACAGTTTCTAGTTAGCACTATTGTATTTTAGATGCAGGATTTTTAATTAAGTTCAATAGTGGCCCTTATTAGATTACAAATTTCTTTCTCAGTCACGTTATTATTTTCCTGGGTTCGTTTACTTTTTCCAGCCAAAAAACTTTTAATACTGTCGTCAATTATTATCTTATCTCTGATAATTTGAGGGGTGTAGAGTTGTGCTATAGAAGTAGCACCTTTTATCGGAACGACCACATCGGGCATCATAGACGATTGATGGTTCTTGATAACTGATCCTCATAAGACAACTATCCCTTACTTATGGCTCCACGTGCCACACCCCAGGCAACTGCATTGGTCTGCAGGCTAAACTAAGTGAGGGTAGCCAGATATGGCGAAAATTACACCGAACGATTGCCGGCATAAGCAATCATCCACTTTTTGACCAACGGCTTCGGGTGGACGAGTAAATAAGCGGCAGGCTTGTCCTGGGGTTAAGAAATTGACCTCTAAGGCGGAGGAGTTACAAATAAGTAACCAACGGCAAAAGGATGTGGAAAGCCACGGGATGACTACCACATTAAAGATCCTTAAGGATATCCCTAGAACAGTCATCATGGCAATGATCGCATATAGAGTCAAATGGCCCATGATGATCGCCAAAGTCCTTAGGGATGGGTCACGTTAAGAAGAAGATAATATGAATTTAAGATATTTTTTTACATTGTTCAGTACATTCATACGTTTCGGAGAACGAGAAAAGAAAGACGAAAACCCAGTTAAGTTAGCAAAAAAGACGTTTACCATTTTATGCTTAGAAGCTGCCTTCGAGAAAATTAAATTGAGCCGCATATAACATTGACACCAGCAGTTCGTTTTGAATAGTTTTTGAAGTTCCCAAAAATGTTGTATTATTTTCATACAAATATTTTTGCAATATAGTGTCAACTTCTCCCATCAAGTTGATCCCGGGATCCCGGGATCCCGATGATCAAGTCCCCGAAATACTCCAGGATTCACAGATGTCAAACTTCTATCTTGACCTCATAGAGCTAATTTAAAGGCTCCGTAAAATTGAATGCACTCGATTATTATATTTAAAACATACCTGTTTTTGGCCTTCTTCTTCTATAAGTGCCATCTTCTATCGAAGGTTGGAAATCACCATGGCTATGTGGACTCTGTTGACTGCCGCTCTAAAAAGTTCTGCACTACTGCATTCAAACCATTCCCTTAAGTTCTTAAGCCAGGATATTCTTCGTCTTCCCACATTTCGCTTTCCTCGGATTTTGCCTTGCATAATAAGTTGTAATAATGCATATTTTTGCCGTCTCATCACATGTCCTAAGTACTCAAGTTTTCGTCTTTTGATAGTTAATATTATTTCCGCTTCATTTCCAAACCTTCTAGTTACTTCCACGTTTGACATTCTTTGAATCCATGATATTAGTAGAATTCTTCTGTAACACCAAAATTCAAAGGCCGCCAACTTATTCAGATGGACTTGTTTTAGTGTCCACGCTTCCAGGCCATACAGAAGAGTAGAGAACACGTAACATCGAAGCATTCTCAGGCGTAGTTCTAACCTTATATCCCGACAACAAAGAAACTTTTTAAGTTTAATGAATGATGCACGTGCTATTTCAATGCGTGTCCTAATTTCTTTGGTTTGGTCTACCTCTGATGTTATCCATGTTCCTAAGTATTTATAGTTATTAACACTCTCAATTGCAGTATCTTCAATAGTCAGTTGGATATTTGCATGTGCAGATTTAGTCATGATCATGCATTTAGTTTTCTTTAAATTTATTTTCAGTCCGTACTTATGACAGCGTTCGTTAAGGAGTTGCATTACGTTCTGTAAATCATTGTTGTTATCCGTCAGTATTACTGTATCGTCTGCAAAACGTAAGTTATTCAAAACTTCTCCATTGATAGATATACCTTCTATTGAGACTGAGAGCGCTTTTTGAAATATCGCTTCACTGTAGACATTGAAAAGTAGTGGGGACAGCACACAACCCTGGCGTTTTTGGCCCATATCTCGTTATGTTTCTTTATCTTCTGAATGCCAAATAAAACTGTGATTTATATTAACTGACCCTAATAATTGGTATTCAATACAACAATTGATATGTTTATAGCTAATGTTATGTTTTTTAATTTTCTCTTTAAGAGATGTTTAATATTATTTACACTTCGGTAGTGCAAGTCTCTTTTACTTGAAGTGAAAACAATAATCACTTAAAACAATAGAAGCGATTTATCCCCTCACAACCGCATAACCAGTCTGTTAGCAAATACTGTTTCACCTTGAATTTTTGATTAAAAGTTCTATTACTACTTTGTCCCACCTGAGTTGTGTACAATTTTGGTCTAGAAGATCCTAATTGTTTTATATTTAAACGTTTTTCGAAGTAAAAAGTATTTGTCTTAAGAAAATTTATACTATTAATAATTGTTACCATATTGAATTATCGGATATTGACAATAATAATTTCAGAATTGAGAATTGTACACTTACAGACCGAAAACTAAAAATCTCGGGCGGTGTTCCTACGGTCCCTGGCTAAGTACATCAAATTGTCAATGAAAATATTGCCAGTTACTACCTGCATCTAAGTATATTTCTTCTTTCGGACATGATAGTTCATCGTCTACCGACCGATAATTTTCTAACATGACAACACTAGGCCGGTCGCACGAAAAATCGCCCATCACATCGGGCATCGGGTGACTGGATAGGTTTCGTCAACCAGGTCAGTAGTACGTTCGCATATGCATGTGCATAAATAAAAACAAAGCACTAAGTAGACAAGAGATAAAGAATAAACATTTATTGTCGTTTTAAATAAAAAGAAATTCATCCAAAATAAATTGTAGGAAATATCTGCTACATTAAGTGAGTTAGTGGAAGGGCAGGAGGGCAGTGGCCTTAACGCCTCCCTCTCGGAGCCGCTCTTGAGTAATACTGTAAAGAATTGTTATTAAAAAGTAGGAAAAAAGCGTTGATTGAAATATTGGATATAATATTCCCCTATAATATTTCAATCAACGAAGAAAGTAAGAATAAAATTAGATATTACAAATATACAAGTATTATACAAATAATTTAAACAGCAGATGTGTTTTAATCGGTGAAATCTTACTAATGCAGTAAACCCGGTGGTAAAATATAAAAATCAAACATAATTATTTTGCTTCAGACTGCAGACATACCGTTTTTTTGCTTCAACCAAAGCAAGAATAATAACTCGAAATAAACCCACTTTTAATAAAAATCCAATCCTAATCAACTGGCATATTTGTGTTTGCCAACTTCATTTTAATTAATTAGCGTAACTTCGGCAAAACAACGAGTTGAAAACCTAAAACAATAAAACCACAACCCTCATCCGCAAATTAACGCTAAGCCTAATACAAAGAGAAATTCTAATAACAAAACTGAGATTAGAACATATGAGTTTGACGTCACGGGTACATTTCAGAGTAACAATAGGAGTCTAATGTTGGAATCTGCTTTCTGTTTATTTCGAGAAAGTTTAAGTTTATTCTTACGCCAGTGTCAATAAGTAGTTACATGTTACTTTGATGATGTCAGGGCGGGAATAGGTGTTATTGACTAATGTCTTCGGTTACGAAGAATGTTAAATATTTACAAGTTTCTTTTAAAACGATTAGAAATAAAAAGCCAATTGTTGGGGAACGTTTGTCCAGAGTCATCATAAACTTTAGAGTTCGCAATAAATATCAAATTGCGGGAAACTAATATGACTCATCCTATAACCTTCAGATGAAGGAAGCAGTTGGATCTCCTGATGTGCTGTTCAAAATATGCTTTATGGAAGTGAGAAATGTGGGGAATTAAATTTAATTGTAGAATTGAACTAATTAACTATTAATTAAAAGAAAATATTGCATGATCTATGCACATAATTAATAAATTAATAGGGGTATTCTATACAATTAGCACTCTAATACGGTTTCCGAAAGGCTGATCATTATCAAAATTAGGTAATCTACTGTTAACAGTCGATTAAATGCATTTTAAGTTGCAGAAACATCGATCAAACTTCAATCACATAACACACATTAACTAATCTAACAAGCAAATAATCGATGATTAACAGCCTGTCAGAAGTATTTTGAGTTTCCGAAACGCTAATTATCGTTTTATCTATGTCAAACTTCTGTCATACTAGCTTGTCAGGTAATCTGAGATTTTTGGACGATTAATCTTATAATCTTTGGTTATGTACCAATGGTTGTGAGTAAATAAAATAAAATCTTTGGTTACGTTGTAAGATACATAAACCTAAGGTGTTTTATAAAAAGCTGTTGTTTAGAAAGAACCCAAAAATATTGTTACAAAGGTTCATTTTAAGAATTAAAGATGATAAATGACAAATTGGTAAACATTAACGAACGACACAAAATTATTAGTTAGTTAGGTTATGTTTGTTTGTTGATTTTCAGAATTCAGATTACACATAAACAGGAATGATGGTAAAGTGAAACAGCAACATTACTTTCTTAATTTAGAGCAAGATAAAGAACAATTCGTACAGAAATAATAAACGATTACAATCGATTCTACTGTTTCCATGTAAAATCGTATGTCAAATAATCTATAATCGGTGATCACGTAATTTTACCATAATTTTCGTTTCGGAAACCTGTCGCTTGTTAACAATTGATCAAATTTGATACTTGATTACATGATTGGAGATTTGAATAACGTTTCGGAAACCGGCTGTAAATCTGGTATTATACATATAGTAGTAACATAAAAGTTAAATTTAAGTAACGCCAAGTGCGTCTGTATCGTGGCCGATTAGCCACTTTCAAAACTAAATGAAAATTTATTAAGAGCACTTAGTAAAATGTGTACGCAGAACAAAACAATGTTAGTTATAGAGAAAGAAATAGTATAAAGAAAGGTGTCAGTGGAAACATATAATAACCGAATATTACCGCGGCTGTTGTTTACGTGAATAAAGGCTATTAAAACAGAAATATGGAGAAATGTGGCGACAAATAAAATGCACTTACAGCTTACCAGGGCCGCCGCTGCCAAGTGTGCATCGCACACGGGCAGCCAACAATAGGGGCGGGCCAAAAGCAGTCCACTGATGATAATACTTTTTTAAAACGAAACTAAATTCAAATAATTAAATAATAATGATTCAGATAATTCTGTGAACTCTAATATTCCAAACAATAATAATTATTCAGTACGTGATAATACTAAAATGCGTTTCATTTATCATGTATACTTCTTTTTTTCTACATGAAAATATAGAAGACTCCTGCGGATAGAGACGGAGGATTTGATGACAATAATAGCGATAGTGCGAGTGCTGATGCTGAAACGCCTGAACCTAAAACCACCAACCAAGACAGAACAATTAATGTTCCACTTAATCTGGATTGCAGTGTAGGAAGCTCCAGCATATACTTGGTTTCAGATGATCCCGGAAAATGGCCTGCAAATATGAATCCAAGTGAAGTTCAATTTGTTGTTGAGAATTTTCCTCAGCAAATTACAAAAAGTAACTTCCCCAGAGATACAAATAGGAAATTTTCAGAAACTTATTATCGCACAGTCTAAATCATTATTCTAAATGTTCAAGTAAGTATTTATCTATTTACAAATTATTATTGTTATGTTATGCATCTTCTGCATATTTCTTTAGATAATAGTATGTATGTCTAAAGTGTTGGAAGGGGGGCAACAAATATTAAGTTGCACACGGGCGACCAATACCTTAGCGGCGGCCCTGCAGCTTACAATCTTGCTTGAGAAAGACCTAGACGTAAAAAGTATTGCGACTTATTTATTGTGCTATTCAAATAACACACTTGCTGAATATGAAGCCACTTCCATTGGGGAGAAGATCACTTCTATTGGGATGTGGTAGGATGAGTGAGATACAATAGTAGATGTGGCACAGTGAAAAAAAGTCACTGATACCGAATCTGGCTAGACTGCGGACACAGTGAGGACAGGGAGGTCTGCCCAGGGCAAAGCTGATCGACGTGATTCTGAAGGTTTTAAAAGATTTAGTTTTAGGGACTCAGCACTGTCGGAAATGTTTACCTCCAGCGTCTGTTTGCAAATTTCCCATCTAGTGATGATAAAATACGTGGCTTCAGGAATCATTCCAGTCTACATCTGGAATTATGTCGAGGACATACGTCCCGTAAAACACGACATGAACTTGGCAATTGCACAAAGTATAACTACAGCGGCATTTCAATATGCCCCAGTTCTATAACATAAGTTCAGGTGGATATCCCCAACAAGGTGTTCTATATAAAATCAATTGCCCAACGTTACAAAATAAACATTACATTAGTGTCAAAAGTGGATTTTTTAAATAAATTCTGTAAAAAAATTGCTACGAGAGTGAGTTTAAAGTGACACATTTACGATAAGGATTTGAAGCTAGAGATTTAAATTTTGTCGGAAAAAAGGGTGAATTGGTACAACAGCTGAAGGACACTCTGAAAGAAGAGAGTTTTGGTGATGTTTCTAAAGTTTCTACGACATTGTCTCTTTAAAAAATAAAGTTTCTAATGATATTTCTTCTCTAGGAAGCAAAGTCTCCTCTGGTGCTTACAAGAACCAAAATAATGTTAGTAGTGCAGCTGAACGGAATTGTGGAAGAATAAACATCCGTTATGATGGAGCCTTGGAACCACGACAAGGAGGTTGGCCAATAAATTATAATTGGAAAGGAATTGGCCAAGGAAATTCGTAAAATACTTATTACAGTCAGTGATAACAGTGATAATTCTAATGAGAAATTTGACCAAATGATTTCAATTGCTGGCCAGTCTCTAAATTAGGAGGAGAAAAGAAAACTAAAGGAATTTCTTTGGCGATATCGTAACATCTTTGTAGCAAAATTAGAAAAGATAGAAAGACACACAAGGATTGCCATTCATATTTCTATGAAAGTTTGGTCGAGTTGCAGAACTTCAATGCCAACTAACAACTCCGGGAAAAGAAAACTTTAAGATTCACGACGGTACCTTTTTTTTTCGGTAACAAAAAACACTACACATGACCAAATCACCTACTAAGATGTATGGGAAACATTAGTTGACAATTGATGGATCACATACTTTAGTCCAACGTGAAAATTTAGTTATGCCAAACTAGACCGTCGCCAATTGTATTGGAAGATTGTCCAAAATATGATGAAAGAAATTTTTAAAGACACCAAAGTCCAGGTAATAGTTTGTTGCAATCCGCATGGTTACTGATGCAGAACTAAAACCATCCCTTGCCACTTTTCTACAACTGGAAGTTGTAGAAGAGTTGCCGGTACCAGCACCCAGCTCCAGTTCGGACAAGCTTCCAGGAGGAACGATCTCTTAAGGAGAAAGCAATGCTACGTCAGCCTTGCCCGATGTCGTGAGAGTTTCACCGGATTCTAGAAACACTTTGAAGAAAGAGACGAACTTTATATAAAGGGAATTAGGATTTAAGGATTTCAATTCTGCGTGTTAGTGTTAGCAGACTTTAAATAAACTTAAATAAACATTACACAACTCTTAATAACATATCTTATAACTTATTTTTTTAAAAGATTCATAGATATAGTTATTATATAAAATAAATATCAAAGACTGTTTGTTCAGACCTGTTCAGTGCATGAGACCTATTTGTTGACATCCTGTATGAATATATAAACATGTGGTTTGGTAGCTTCTTTATTCTTCTCTCTTGGTAAATAAGATATCAAAACGTGATTGCCGAGCTCAGGAAGAATACAATAATTCTTCAACTCTGCCAGTGTACTCAAGCGTGAAATGAAATATAGTGTTTGTAATATTTTCCGAAGCCAATACGGTCGAAACAAGTTAGGTACATTGAGATTGAAATTTAAAAAGGTAAAGGTGGTTTTTGCGTTAGAAATACTAGAATATTTATTTATTATACACTTTTTAAGACTATGCAGATGTGTTAACATTCTATGATACGTAAAATTTTGGATGTTGGAAGTTAAAAAGCTAAATTTGTTCTTCAACTATTTTCTTGTGGCATGTTTACCTTAAATAATGTTTAATAGGGAATAAATCACAATTGGTTATAACGAGAATTACATTTTTCATTTCTTTTTGACGTTTCTATTTCAAACTCGGAAATCTTTGTATAAATTAAGAAATTATGTTAACCTGTAAATGTTTACCAACTGTCAAAGAAGATGAGATATTGCAATTTTTTTCATCGCGCTTCAATTTTAAGTTCCATTCTAAAAAAAAACGGAGTTTGGAAAGTTCTTCCCTGCACTTTAACGTGGAGATATTTTACGACTTCCTTTTATTTAACGGATTATAACTTTTTACACCTTCTCTATATATGCCATCTAAAAGTTGAATCATAAAATAATCTAGATCTTCATTTATAATCTGTTCAATTTTCAGCACTTAATTTTAACAAACAATAGAAATACGATTTTAAGAAAAAAATGCTATTATACCTTGGTTCGCATTGGCTATTATAGGTTCTTTTTTTAAGATTGCATTTTTTCGTCATTTTTTCAGTGAACCTACTTACAAGAGCGTGACAAAAAAAATATCAAAAATAAATGTTTATAAGATAAAAAGTCAACCCTTTTTCAAACGGTCTTTTTAATAACAATTTTGTTAAGAAAAATTATTGTCTTCATACTGAAGACTCAAAGAATCGATTGCTATTTGCTAAATACATCTCTCTATAGTCACTGTTTGGGCAATTACAGTTGGTTAAATATCCCTCTTCAGGATAGAAAAATTTATTAACTTAAACTATTTGATCGATCTAGCTGAGATTTAGCAAACTTTAATAAATCATTAATTGCTATAATTTCAAGTAGTTCTATTATACGTCATTATTCAAAAAACAAAGTTATTAACATTTATAAATTACTGCAAAAATTATTATTTTAAATTAATATTTGAAAAACTTCTATTGAAAAGATTAAAACCCATAATAGAAATAAAAAATCTAATACCTAATCATCAATTTGTTTTAGAAATAAACATTCCACTATAGATCAAGTTCACAGAATAACGAATATAATATAAAAACATTAGAAGAAAAGAAAGTCTGCTCCACAATCTTCTTGGACGTAGCCAAGGCGTTTGATAAAGTCTGCCATGAGGGTTAGACTATAAACTAAGAACGTTCATACCTAAACAGTATTCAGAAATTTAGAATCATACATTGCGAATAGATATTTCAGAGTAAAACAAGAAGAAGTATACACCGGCTTAAGGGAGATCAAACTGGCGTGCCCCAAGGGAGTGTATTAGGTCCGGTCCTGTACCTATTGTATACGTGTGACATTCCAGAGCTAGAACAAAACACTATTGCCACCTTCGCGGATGATACAGCCATACTAGCGATAGCAGACACCAGTGAAGAAGCGACCTGGACCAGAAAATAGCGAATATAATTAAATGAGACTAAATCTGCACACATTAACTTAACAAATAAAAAAAAGAGAAAATTTCACAGTTAGAATAAATCATACCCAAGTTCCTTAGGCAACATCAGTAAAATACTTGGGCATCACCCTAGACGCGAGGCTGCGCTGGAAAGTCCATGTCAAAAAGAAAAGAAGGGAGCTTGATATTAGATACAGGAAATTGTAATGTCAACTCTGGGGCTCTACCAAAGCTAGTAATCTACATATTATCCAGAGATTTCAAAACAAAGTACTGAGGAACATTGTTGATGCTCCTTGGTATATCCGTAACAGCAACCTCCACCAGGAACTGAGTATGGAAACTGTGACCGAAGTAATCAAGAGAATAGCAGCAAGTCACGAGCAGAGGCTGCATAGTCATATAAGTGTCGAGGCAATCCAGCTTCTTGAACTAAAGAGAAGACTCGTAAGGACAAAACCATTTGAGTTAGTGTAAATGTGTAAAACAGTTTATTGTAAAAAGCAGAGTATAGTGCTCTGATGATATTGCATGTTATTTATAGTGCATTAGTTGATGTATAAAATAAGAGTAAGCCATAGGGTAAGCCCTTACATTTAAATATTTGCTGTTTATTAAGTTAGGTCAGAAAATAACTGATAATTGGTCATTTGTGACCAGATAGCAGTATACAAACACCGTTCAGGTGTTTGTTTATGCATAATAATTTTGAGAGTTGTAAATTAAAGAACTTTTTAAAATCCACAACTTTCATTCGAACAATTTTTCCTTAAAATGTCCAATAAACGTTTTATAATGTTCTTTTACTTTTATGATCGTTAAATACAAAACAAAGTAAAATCAGTTGTACATCGTCTTCGAGGATTTTTCATCAGGTATCTCTCGTATACCTTTTAGAGCCTTCAAAACCTTTTTAACTGTAAAACGATGATTTTTTCACAGATTGACAAGTATCTTCATAATGATGAAGTTGATATTAGTACCTAATAAATCAATATTGCTATTCGAAAATTCGAACCTTAAAAAATATTTTAATTTGACCACGTATTTACAAATAAATTATATATCAAAATGTCCAACAAAAGGTAAGGTTAAGAATAACACTAAAAATTAATTCACTAATATCGAAATTCCCAAACCGCCCATTTTACGGTGCCAGTAAATCACACAAAGGCCTTTGTCCTTTGTTTTCGCAAGAGATAGATTTATTAATGACGGAGAAAAAGGGCAGTTCCACGTATTCTTCGTAACAATAAACTGCACATCCGCCTGCATCAATGAATCTCGCATCAAGGACGGCCAAGGCGGGGGCGTCTTCAGCGAGTGTAGAGTGCTTTGCTTTTGTTTCTCGACGATTTAATACGCATGGCCTACTGCGCCTCGAGGGCTGAGACGCTGCCGACGGCTGGTATGAAGTATAAACCTCATTTTAAGCTGGTTCGGGTGTTTTTGACGGAAATCGGGTGTAGAGGCAGGTGTCTTTTCGTGGGTCGTTTCTTTTGAGCAGTTTGAAATTCGTGTGTGCCGGTGATGAAAGACAACCGTGTAACCGTTTTGTGATTTGGATATTAATGAACACAATATAAAAGGTAAATATTTTTGTAATTTTTTAAATACCCGAATGCCCATTTGTTATGTAATACATTAACTTAATCTATATAAACAGCGAATTATTATCTTCTTTCTTGCAATTTCTCCATATGCCCTACAAAAGGCGTCGCAGCTGATTATAGCTTTCCTTTCAATCATTACATTTATTTTGTTCTTGTTCTTGTTCCTTAATAAATGCTTCATTTCTTGTATCGATTTTATTTTTTTCCTTTCCTATGTCGTATATGAGATATACATAAATTTTTCTTAGTCTCCCTAGGGAGGATTCCTATGCAGACAGAATCATTAATTTTATTATTTTAATAAAAGGATTTAACAGGAATTAAACTCTTTTTGCCCACAGTTTGTATAAACCTTTAGGAAAAACATAACGAGTAAAATAAAGATGATCTTATAGTTGAATTTTCGCTGTTTTGACAAAAAATAACAATACATGATAATATATGGGCTTTCGTTTTTTAACTGTAAAAGTTTCTTGAAAACTTCAATCGATTGCGCCTTATATTTTATGCACCGAAAGAAAATGTGGTCCAGATCTTTATGTTACAAACCTCGTAAAGATCGCTCTGGAGTATTTTGATTTTATGCAAATGTGCTGGATAATTTAAAACACATCTTGATTTTTGTCAACAGGTCACTTAAATCAAAAGGTATAGAATGTTTACCCCCCCGCTGACATATATTTTATTGAACATTGATTTCGCGAGTTTAATTGACATGCAAAATCGACGGTCGCTTCAACAAGCGTTGTTTTTAACAGAACGGTTCATGCTACATAAAAAAATGCTTATACACATTTTTGTTTAAAATTATCTCAGCTACATTTTTTATTTAAAACATTTTTTTCTACGGTGTACAGATTCTTGATAAATTGATTTTTTTGCGTTTTTACCCCCCTGCGTGGGGGGGGGTTTAAGGGAGAAATACGAGGGGGTAAAAGTGGTTTTTAAAGTGGTTAAAACTTTTTTGCATCTTTTTGGAGTCCCAAAATTAATATTCTCGGCAAAATTAAGCTTGTTCGTATGATTTTTGGAGGTTCAGTGGCATTTTCGTCTCTGACGACTGGAGTAACAAGGTTAACGATATATTGCTTTAATCAGAATTCGACATATATTTTAACACCATTTAAACCAGTGTATGCCTCCATCAAGATAAAATTATTACATATTAAATTTCTCAAAGCAAGTTGTTTTTTCAAATCACCCACTATTGTGAATTATGAGATATGATTATATGAAATTATATCTTTTCTCAACATTGTAAACTCTTTAAACTAAGCAATAATGCAGAAATAAATAAAATGACTTGCATGTTATAAATAGATATCGTGGGAAAGAAATACAAAAGATAATTTGTAATAAATGTTTTCTAAGCAAATCCCAGGGAAATTGTGGTAAGCTCCAATAGTAGAAAATGTATATTATAAACAAACATGAAATCTTTAGAATATTATCTAGCTAGGATATATAAATTAAATGGAAGATTAAAGTTCTTCACATTAACTCTTCAACATATACACTAATGACCAACTGATCCGTAATGAATGCGTCAAAAATATTTATGTATGCTGATGATCGAGCAATCTATTATAAGGGAATATCTAAGTGACACATAGTTTGGTTTCCGTAACGGGTGTTGAACAAGAATGGCATTGTTTGAAATAAACTTACTGGCTTAAAGATGTCGTGATATATCTGTATATATCTGTAGAGATGTATTGTTGTTTTATCGACCTCCAAAAGGCATTTGATCGTGTTAAGCACTCTATATTGATCGAAGTTCTAAGAGACATTGGCTTGGATGGCAGAGACGTTCGCGTAATTGTAAATTTATCTTGAAATCAAACAACATCAGTATTAGTAGACGGTTTGAAATTACAAGCTCTTAATAATAAAAGAGGAGTACGGCAGGGATGCTTCTTGTCGCCCCTGCTTTTCAACACTTACTCCGAAAAATTTTTCAGAAATTCACAGTCTGAAAAACAAGAAGGTAATTGTGAACGGTAAAGTCATCAATAATTTGCGATATGCGGACGACACAGTACACCTAGCATCTACACATTACTTGACAGTGTCGTTGAGAGCTGTAAGGAAGCAGATTTGAATTTAAACATACAGAAAACCAAAATACTCGTAATAAGTAAACAATAGAATATAAAGCGGTCTATATATGTAAATAGTACCAAACTTGAACAAGTTGATCTAATTGTTTATCTTGGATATCAGTTAAACTGTAACGCGGGGAGTAACGATGAAATTAGATCCAGAATTGAGCAGCCCAAAGTCCCTTTAAGAAGGATGTTTAAAATATTATGTAACAGAGACCTAAAATTAGCATTGCGGATCCGTCTACTTCACTGCTACGTGTTTTTGGTCTTACTTTATGTTGTCGAGTCTTGAACTGTGAATAAAAATGTTCTAAAGCGCCTTGAGGCTTTCGAAATTTGGTGCTATAGAAGAATTTTAAGAATTTCTAGAGTGGAGACGATTCAAAGCTCCATAATAGGTACTGAAATATCTCAGCAAGCAGCAGCGGGCCCGCAAAATTTCCTAACATCAGAGTACCAGTGAACAATAACTAAAGAAAAACAAAACAATCAGTATGTGACCGAAACCTTTAACAAAACAAATAGAAAATTAAAAAGAAAAGACAGTTAAGGTTTGATTTCACGTATAGTGCGTCTGTGTATCCGCTAAGAAATATTAAGTAATTATTAAAGATCTACTGATTTTGATAAAGAAATGGATACGTTCGGACCTCCGCATGGTTTTTAAGAATGATAGAAGAAAAGGAGAAGCGCAGGCAAGAAGAGAAAGAGGCAAATGAGAAACGTAGACAATAAGAGCAAGATAAAAATGGGAAAGGCAGACAAGAAGAGAAAGAGGTAAAGGAAAAGTGTAGACAAGAGGAGGAAGAGGAGGAGAGGCGTAGAAAAGTAGATGTAGAAATCATAAACGGTTTGTCTCAAATTCGCAAAAATTTTCAGTTAGAGGTCAAATTAGTCAAATTACTAGGAGAATAGATAAATTAGAAGAAAAACAGAATGATTTAGAAAATAAAATAATAAAATAGTAGAACAACAAAACGATATAAAAAACTATTTAAAAATCAAATAGTATAACATCAAAACGATTTAAAACAAGTACTTAATGGTCGCAATAAATTATATTTTTCAAAGTGGCCTGACATTGCACCCCTTCCTAATCAAGAAGTGACTACAGTAGCAGAAGCATTCATAACAGACGTCGTATCAAGACATGGAGTTCCTTTAGAGTTACATTCTCATCAAGGACTGAATTTTAAATCAGAATTATGGCAAGAATTAATGAAAATCTTGGGTATTAAGAAAACTCACACTACTCCTCTCCAACCAGAATCAGACGGAATGATCCAAAGATATAATAGAACTGTTTGTCAATACCTTTTAGTGTTTCGCGCTAATAATGAAAAATATTGGAATACTTTAATTCCTCTATTCCTATTAGCATATAGAAGTTCCGAACATAAGTCAACTAGTTATTCTCAAGCGATGATGATCACTGAAAGAAAAATGAAGGTTCCTTAAGATCTTATTTTCAGAAGATTGCCTCCATATGAAGTAGAAAAAAAAAGAAAAAAAAATTGAAAGGTCAGGCTCCATATGCATGCTACTGGTACAACTTTTGAAAGAGGTGACCCAGTATAGTTATACAATACCACACGTAAGAAAGGACTTTGTCCGGAACTTCAACGCAACTGGGAAGGCCGTTCACCTTCCTGCAGAAAATAAACGATCTTATCTACCGTATAAAGTTTTCAGCTAGAAGTAAACCCAAGGTAGTTCATATCGAGAGACTAGCTCCATATCATGGAACTGATCCACCCTGTTGGCTTTAATCGATCCCTAATAGTCCAGTTATTCGAGGCCAATAACTATAAAGGAAGGAGCACTGTTAAGACAGTTCCGTTAGATTTATTTCATATAGAAAAATTCACTTGACAAAAAAGAAGAGATGTAGAATTTTCGAGATATATATATATATATATATATATATATATATATATATATATATATATATATATATATATATATATATGTTAACAGTTTGACACAGCTGTAATTGATATTTTGAAGTTTATAGTTGTCAGTCTTTTAAAGTATTGTAAACAAGTTGGTGTTGAATAAAGTTTTATTAAGCTTTAAATGAATTTTAAAGCAGTGTTATAATAGTATAAATTAGAAACTCGTGTTGTAATGAAGGTAAAGGAAAAGATAAGCAATTAACGTTTTGCAGAAGTCAAAAACATATATTTATCTCACCTTTCCCAGAGTTTCATAAATATTTATTGCTCAAACTCTTCAATATTTTCAATGGAATATTTTGTTTTTCACAACAAGGATCATAGTGGCCATTAGATCTCATATTCGCTGTATATTTACCAATATTTACTGCAGGAATAAACACACACTTTTCAAAATATACCGACCGTCAGCGTTGAGGCGCATATTATTTCTTTTGGAATAAACTACATCCACATCCGGGAGAAGACAAATGGATGCTACATGTTTCCACGTATTTTATTATAAAACTTTCACATTAACGATAATAAATAGCCTCCATTACTGTTGTATTTTATTTGGTAATCTATCAACACGACGACGTTAACTTTGCAAAGTTCCTCAAATAGTTTTATATTGAAAACCGTCAATACTCAAAAAAGTCAGGCACAGAGCGTTAGTAAATAAAGCAACGGCTTTGGTTGACAGTTGTTGCAAAGGATTAAGAATTATGGTAGCGTATTTACAGAGTTAACCAACAGTCTAGAAATGTCTAATTTCTAAAAAAAGACAGTTAAGATTTGATTTCACGTATAGTGAATTTTAAATACTAGAAGCCAGTTGATGAAAGTTCTTACTTAGGTGAATCGATATGACGTGGAATGCAATTTTAGATTTCCAATGTTTCTTTATTCATCGTTTGTTTGCTTTGAAAATCGTAGAAAGTAAATATTTGGGCGAGAATCTGAATTTTGGTTTCGAACAAGTAGTAGAAATCTTTGGATTTTTACTTTTTGATACTTATCTCCTAAATAGATTTACCAGTTGCCAGATTTACCATTTTTCTGATACCATTGGCCAATTTGGCTTTTTCACGATAAAACTTAACATAAAAATTCTCAGTGCCAAATAGTTTTAAAGTAATTCAATAAATATAGAATACTGTGATTTTGACTTTAATTTATAAAACTAATAAAATCTTGACGTTTTTAAAATAAATTATATTAATAATTAAAGCTGACAGTTGTTGTATGTGTTTTTAAAAGCACTACAGTAAAGATGGTTTGTAATGAAAAAGAGAGAATTACTGTTTTAATCATGAGAAGCTACGGCGATAGAAAAAGATCTTATACTGAAGTAGTTAACTTGTTCAACGATATTTTCCTAAACCATTCTGCTATCCATAAGGCGACGCCGATGGTACAAAAATTGTAAAGCGCTGAGGAAACTGGATAAGTAAAACATGGCATTCGAACAGGTTACCATTATAAATTACAGTAACCGATAAAAATTACAATAAAACTTTAGATTTCAAGCAGAATTTCGTTTAAATACATCCTCATACAGAACTGCATAAATATATGATGTAGGTCATTCTTCAGTCTTGCGTGTATTACATAAGAATTCATTTAAACCCTACAAAATCCAGTTGTTGCAATAATTAAATGAATTTGACTACGACCGCAGATTACAGTTTAGTGGGTAATGATGAATAAAACTGTAACTGATAAGAACTTCGGTAATAAGATATGGTTTTCTGACGAAGCAATATTTACACTGTGTGAGAATGTAAATCACTAAAATTTAAGGTATTGGTGTAAAATCCACACGGGATATGTTAAAACCATACTCAAAGACAACAAAAACTAAACGTATGGTCGCATATAGTGGGTACTTAGTTAATTGAGCCTTTTTTATACAAGGAAACATAACAAGCGATATTTATAAAATGCTAACAAAGATTACTACGGAATACAAAAAAATTGAAAGACATAATCTATATAGAAAAACGTGGCACTACACTGCACTAGGTATATTTATTTGGTTCACCAAATAGAAAACATTCTGCGATCGTATCTCCAAACATTTTGACAAGTTTTAAAATTAAATGGAAAAACTTACATCGAGCTTGACTTACTTTTCTTAAGTCGGCATTGTCTCTAAATTTTGAACTTAATTAAAATTGATTACCTTATTTCATCTTTGTTTAGCTGTTAACTATCGCTCGATCATTATGTACTTATTTATTAATTATCGTACTGGACTGTAAGATGGATTTTTTCATTTTTACGGGCCACATACTTATCTGCGGCAAAAAACAACCATCTCTCCTGGACTGGACTACACACATCGTACCTCTACGATCGTCAACATGGGAGTATCCTCAACTGAAGTTTATTCTTCCTTGAGTGGGAACGGAAAAATTCTTAAGTGGGCGTTTAGTTTTTTCATGCGTTAATAACCTACATGAAAACTCAGCATTTTATTTCAAATTCTATAGGCAGAACTGAAATCAAACGAATTACTCGTGAGACGCGTAACATTCCTCCTATAAATGGCAATCTACTTATTATAAACATACTCCAAAGTTGTTTAGATTGATACTTTTAAAACGCAAAAGGATTATGAACTGCTTTCGGTTCTTGTGATATACAGGGTAAATTAAAAAATGCTGCATCATAAAAAAGTGAGCAATTAATGAATAGCAAAATCAATGCTGCGCAGTGTAGCCACAATAAAGTAGTCAGCAGTTTAATTAAAAAAACAAATAGGATGTAGCATAGGTCTAGTAACATATATTACAAACTTTATATCGTAATGTTAGGAAAATAAGTCTTTTACTCACAATCCACTATAGGTTTTTATTAAAATTGCTTAAAGAAAATGGGCTACCGGTTTCGCTGTTTACAAACTTATACAGCATCTTCAGACCCTCAAGAAACTAAGGATATTAGTACAATCCAAATCTTTGCATCAAATGTAACTTGATAATGTAATATTTTTTATAGATACTACTTAGTTGTCCAAGCATAACCTCTGTATTTCTGGCACTCTCGGGACAAAAACAAAAAACATACACAAACCTACAATATAAAAGAAACCGTCATGTCATCATCATCATTCTGGCTATACAACCCTGCGTGAGTTACAGCCTCTACAAGAATTCCTCTCCAGTCGTCCCTATCCATCGCCTTCCTCTTATTTCCCATATTTCTCATATCGTCATCGATGTTATCAAGTAGTCTTGTTCTGGGTCTTCCTCTTTTTCTCTGACCAATGGGTATATCAAGGAGCGTTTTTCCAGCTGGGTAATTTTGTTCTATCTGCATTACATGCTCTATCCACCTCAGCCGTCCTATCTTAATATGTTTTACGATATCAGATTGCTGGTATATTTTATAAAATTCGAAGTTGTATCGCCTTCTTCACACTCCATTTTCATTCACTGCTCCATAGATTCGCCTTAGTACTTTTCTTTCGAAACATCCTTACATAGTTTCATTACTTTTTGTTAGAGTCCAGGTCTCTGACCCATATGTTAGGACTGGCGTATTATTGTTTTGTACGATTTTATTTTTGTATTTCTTGATATAACTGTGGATTTAAGAAGGAGATTGAGCTCAAAATAATGTCTGTTGGCCGTGCAAATTTTGCGGTTTTATTATTTTCAGTGTTAAGGAGTGGTCCCAGGTATACAAATTTGTTCACTGCTTCGATGACGTTGTTTTCTATAACAAGTGGACGTAGGATTTGTGGTTGCGTGCTTATTTTCATATAAGCACGCAACCACAAATCCTCCATCATGTCACTTTAACAAATTATGTTTTCAAAAAACCCCCATTTTATATCTTTTAACACTGTCAGACCATACAAAAGGTAACGACTTGCATTTTAAATTTAAATTTAATGTGAAAGTTATATTAATTTTCATATTTGTGTTGTATGTTTGTGTATCTTTTTTGTTTTTGTCCCGAGAGTACCAGAATGGCAGATGTTGTGCTTGGACAACTTAGTAGTACCTATAAAAAAGATTACATTATCAAGTTACATTTGAAGCATAGATTAGGATTGTACTGATATACTTAGTTTCTTGCGGACCTGAAGATGCTGTAAAAGTTTGTAAACAGCGAAACCGGTAGCCCATTCTCTTTTACCAACTTTAATAAAAACCTATAACGGATTGTGAGTAGAAGACTTATTTCCCTAACATTCATAAATATGTGCTCACACCAGAAACCTTTTCATCATTTATTTTCGGTCAAAGAAAGGTCAAAAAAAAATGCTGATTAACTCTGTAGATTAGTTGCATTTCTATTGTTTTCTGTTTTCGAGCTCTCGATTTTAATATTTTTTTCACATATTTTACTTTCAATTAACGTAAATTTTAATAAAAAGGTAGGATGTCTTATCTGTAATACCTAGAAGTTCCATATAAGTCATTGGCAGTTATAAAATTTGTTTTATATGCACATACTAACAAAAGTAAAAGGTTATTCAATTTGTAAATTCTACCTACACAAAATCTAAAAATACCGATGATTCCAACTCACTGGTACAAATAAAATTAATTACGAAAATCGTTCTTCTTCTGGTTTATTAAAATTGTTCTTGATTTTAGTTTCCATTTCAGATTTTATCTCATCAAATTCCTGTTTTACAACAAGCATCAATTAGAACGAAGCCATTCCAATAACGTTAATGATTGGTTACGAGTTTCCTTATAAACTTGTCATGTTCCGCCTGTGGGTGTTTATATCAGTATATATTTAGACCGAAGCCAGGTATATATGTATACCTGCTGTCTTTGTGCCAATCTGTTTAATAGTAGTGGTGTCATTTTAGTCTGAAATCTTTTACTTGAACCAATTAAACAACCTATTATATAATTTCGGCAGCAGCTCCATAAAAAAGGAACTTCTTTGAGAACATTACACCCAAACTTATATGTTATCACTCAGTATTTTTGGAAAACAAGTACTTATAGACCAGGGAACGAACGATTTTCCCATAACACTCGTTGTTAAAGGTACCTAATACCTGCTTTTGATAAATTTGGTGATAACAATATGTAATAAACAATTTAATTATTTATAAACAATATATAAATAATGTAAGATCGCTATTTGACTTTAAAGACTAAAAGTCAAGACCAGCAAATTATATGGAAAAGTGACACAATTTTTCTAAAAAAGCATAGAAAATCCTTTAAAATGAGGGTCTGCAAAGTTATTTTTATTTTTATTTTATTTTAGTTTATTTTTTAATAATTATTAATAACTTTTCTAAAAATGCCCAACCAACTTTAACCCTAGATTGCCACCGTTACCCAGTAGTCGCTTGTTGCCAGGCATACTTAAATTTTACGTGTAATGGTTAATTAAAAATGGAAAACAGTTTGTTTTAAGATTTATTAAAAAAATCACTCTAATCTTTATAATAAAAAAGACAGTAGGTACCTTTAAAAAATAAACAAAAAGTTCTTGCTTAATGTGGAAAATTCCTCACAGTTTTTCAACACTGTGGACATCTCTTATTTTAATATAATAGTCTCCCGTTTTTATTTTGATGCTGACCACAGGACATCTCTTATTTTGATGCTGACCACAAATGTGTTTTTTGCATATGAGGCATTTTACTTTTGTCATTCTTTTCTTATAATATGGACAGAGATAACAGTACCTTCTAGATGCTTCCGCAGCCTCTTCTGAGGTGGATGGCTGCTCTGTTTTTCCTCCGGATACATTAGTAACGGTTGTTCTCAACTGACGGCTTAGAGTTGGACTCACCAGTCTCTGCTTCTGCCATTGCTGTGTTAAGTTTTTAATTAGTTGTAACATATTAATGCAACCAGCGGATGTGGCTGCGTTTAAGCCTTTAAAAACTTTTTGGAACAAACCTGTGCTTCAGTTTAGGAGAGACAATCCCCAAGAAGTGTTAACAAAAGTACAGTTTGCTTCAGTTTTAAAATCTGCTATAGATATGTTATATCCAAATGTTCTCCGAATAGGGCATGCGGTATATTCACTTGGAATTTGTCTGCACTTAACTATTCAAAATGTCTTGACTGTCAAAAAGGAAAAGAATTTGAAACTGAAGGTAATCTGGATGAGCACAAAGATTTGCCAACACTTATTGATTCAAATACAACAATTTTTAATAGGTAAACAATTTTGTGAAATAGTTGGCAATAACAAAATTAAACAGCTAGTAATTGTAAAATTCAATCTGATGATTACCAAATATTGAAAAAAATCTTTTCAGGATTTGCATAAAAGTCGTCAGTAGAAATTTTTCCAAACCACGAACAAGAAAATGTTTTAGACGAAGAAGCAAAAGTTTTAGAGACAAGTGAAATAATTTTCGAGATAATGATATACCTGTAATAATAGATGATATTGAAATTCTAAACATACCTGAAATCGAGAACACAACCTTGATAGTACTCGAAAATGATAAAATTTTCAACATGCAAGGAATAGAACATACAACTCAATTTGAATCGAAACCTAAAACAACCCTAAAAATTTCTGAAAATATACCTGTAAATACTATAAATAAATCTATTGCGACTTACTCAGTATGGCCAGATACTCCAGCACGAAAAGGCAAGAAACAAACTCAAAAGTTAGAAACTTCATCTTCTTCTTTATGTGCCGTCTTCTACCGAAGATTGGCGACCATCAAACGATAGGTTTCTCTGTTTTGTGCCGCATGTATTATGTTCGCAGCTTCTGGTATTTGAAACCATTCTCTCAAGTTTTTCAACCAGGATTTCTTCTTTCTGCCCAAACTTCTTCTACCTTCAATCTTGCCTTCCACGATAAGCTGTAGCAGACTGTACTTATCATTACGGAACACATGTCCCAGGTATGACGCTTTCCTCCTTTTAACAGTTGTTAACAATTACACCTCTTTACCCATTCGTCTTAATACCTCTGTGATGGTCACTCTGTCCAAGGTATTTTCAGTATGCGTCGATACAGCCACATTTCTAGAGCCGCTAACTTCTTTATAGTTGCTGCTGTTAACGTCCACCCTTCAACTCCGTAAAGTAGCGTAGAGAGTACGTAGCATTTCGTGGCGCGCCATCGAAGGTTAACGCTTAGGTGGCGGTTGCTTAAGAGCTTTCTCATTTTGATGAATTTGAATCTTGTTATTTCATTTCGGATCTTAATCTCTACGTCTGGGCCCCACTTATCATTTACTGTATACCCCAGATATTTAAATCGGTGTACTCTTTCAATACGTTCGGCTTCAATATTCAGGTCGATATGTTGAATGTTCTTTTTACTGATCACCATAAATTTAGTTTTCTTTCTATTGATCTTCAGTCCAAATTGGTTGCCAGTTGTATTTACTCAATTTAGCATCATCTGTAAATCTTCGATGTTATCGGCCAGTATAACAGTATCATCTGCATATCGAAAATTACTTATTGGTACGTCATTCTTCATCAAGAAACTTCATCGGATAGAAGAAACACAGAAAAAGATAAAATGGAAAAAATATTAGACTAGGAGCGTAAAAAAGAAGTGAGAAAAACTCAAAAGAAAAAAAAACAAATTATGAGAAAAGACCAAAAGAAAATAAAAAGCTCGGATAATAAAAAAATAAAAAAATTAACAAAAACTTTAAATAAGTCTGAAGAACCCATAGAAATTACCTCAACAAAATATAATAAAAAGGGTGTAAAAGTTCAATTTCCTACTACAAAATATCAAGAAAAGTAAAAAAAAAGCATTGAAAGTGTTAACACCTCTACACCAGGAAAGTAGAAGTAATAATATTGAGGTTTTTGAGCCTTCATTGCCTGAATTTGTTAAATTTCGTACACCAGAATTTCATTGTCACACAAAATCATCAAGTCCTGTAAATAACAAAAATAATATTGATATTTTCGTGCATTCACCTACACCAGAAGCGAATTTAAGATTATCTTCAAAAATATTTCTCGCCCACACTAAATCTCCACGCCCTGAGAAAAAAAAGTATTCTTCTTCTTTAGGTGCCGTCTTCTTAGCGAAGGTTGCCGATGACCTCTGCAAAGTCTTCCCTATTTTGGGCTTTCCCTTTTGAAAGTCTAATCCTGCCCAATCTTTGATGTTGCGCAGCCAGGTCATTTGTCGTCTACCCGGGCCGCGTCTGCCTTCTATTTTCCCTTCTATAATAAGCTGAAGGAAGTTATACCTGTCATGTCTAAATATGTGTCCAAGATAAGACGTTTTACGCCTAAAAAAATTATACCCAAACGAAATTTATTTAGTGATAACACAAAAAAGTCCTCAACAAAAATTACAATTCTGTCTGATAATTTATTATCAAATATCTCTTCACACTTCGAAAATCGTAACTCGGTATTAAACATTCTTTCGCACTCTAAAATACAAACTTATTATCAAACATTCCATCAAATTTTAAAAATCAAATGTTTCTAAAGGTGTGTGTTATCTATGTGTACTAAATATTACAGAGTATAAGGAAGGGAACTTGCGTATATATCATATTGTATCATTAACTTGCGTAACTAGATTGTATGGGGACACAGCTCAAGTATATGTTTGCAAATCTTGTCAGAATAAAAAATAAAAGTTTACTTTAACATGCTATTTTTTTTTGTATCCACAGTCATTACAAAATGCTTGCTTACCGAAATAAGTACCTACCTACCTGCCTATCTTAAATTACGAGTTAAGTGGTAAAATATCACTTAAAAAAATGATGGCCAATCACTAATACATATCGTGTCAATAACTGGAGCAGTTTGACCAATATCTGGTTCATTTGCACATTTACAAAAGAACACATGTAAAATACTTTCAAACGTGAAATATTAACATAAAAAACGGGTGTGGAGTCCAGTGGGACTACCGGTAGAAGTTTTAATTATATACACGCTTTCGCGGTTACAAATTTATATGGGAGTCAATCTGCAGAATCATTAAATATGTAATGCTATAGGTAAGAGAGAACAGAAAGAGAAACAGAATTAGGTATATAGGTATATGGCGCATCGTTTGCTGTGTATAAACAACATTTGACCTGTGATAGGACTATAGTAAATGAAGGATTGAATCAATATTTTGATGAAAATGTATATTTTTATTTTCATGTATGTATGAAAGGAGTTGAATGCAAAAAATTTTTTTTACACATACTCAGCAGTAAAATTCATTAATTATTGTGTTATTAATACAAAAATACAATAAAATACACTGCAACATAATTCAATATAATAATACAATACAAATTAAAATGCAACATTCATAAGTATTTAAAAATGACAGTATGCATAACTTACTTACGCATATGTTTAATCTACCATGATAATAATATTAACAAAAAAATATTAATAATATTAATAAATATTAAATATATTTACAAAAAGAACATTTTTATTCCCGAGAGAGAAAGAGAGAGAAAATATATCTTCTGTCTCTCTTTTACCTATATCCTATATCCTACATATGTAATGGTTTTGCCAATTCACTCCCTTACAAATTTCCAACGTCGAATGCGCGTATAGAAGTATAAACTTCAATAAAATTGTGCAACATGCAGAAATAATAATAAAATTCCATGATGTCAAAAATAGTCAAAATAGCCCACAGTGTTAAAAACATTTCATAGATACTAGCGGACCAACTCGACAGTTTTTTAAATGAAATTTTTATTTTGCGAGAAAAATTAAGAGATCAATACAAACAATATAAGCAAGAATATACATAACATTCATCAATAATAATGCAAGTAAAAAGTGTATTAAATATCACGAAATATTTCGTCGAAAACAATGTTTTTTGTTACAATGTTATCATTTAGCAGTTAATTTTGCATGCTGATCACGAATCCGGTGTCAGATTTGCTCTATCTTGACGTTTTATGCGCGTTTCGGGCCACTTCCGGTGTCGGATCGCAACCGGAAGTACATATTTAGATTCGTCTCGACGAGACCTTTCGATCCATATATACATTGTGAAGTCTAAAACTTAAAGTAAATTTTAACTTCCGGTCATCTCAAAACCGGAAGTGAATTTTTGTACCAAAAGTATATCTTGACAATCTCATACGTAATACTAATAATATTCGAGCAAATTATGGACGTGTATCAAAGTTCTTTAGACACTTTTGATCAATTTTGGGCAAAGGAAAATGTCAGAGAAAATAAATTAATTTATTGTCGATATGTCAAATCTTTTTATTGATTTTAAATTCATAAAAAGTAAAATATATAGTTATATAGCTCATAACAAAATACTAAAAAGTAAAATATATGAAGACAAAAACGAATTAAACATCCACAACAAACTATTTAGACTAACCAATAAATGTTATTAACACATATTAGAGTACCACAGGTAGATTTGTTGGCGTGCCCCCTTTTTCATAATGTCCTGAAGCAATGCTGACATTGTTACGTTCTATATAAAAGCTTCTTTAATTTACATTTTCCTAATTCTCTCGATTATTCTCTCTTCTCGTTTTTTAAATAATTTATATTAATATAAAGACCCTTTATTTTTATTTACTGCCCTGTTTTTATCCTAAAAATCAAAATGATTGGCGCTCTAATTCTATTTTTTAATTTCTGTCTTGTCTACTAACTTTTCGATGCCTCTGGTATCTCGAAATTTCAATATATATACATCAATTAATTTTTTTATCAGTATAGCTACTTGTTGGAACTTCAAATGTTTAAATATTTTGTTCTGAAAAGAACAGGCCTTTTTCGCCGCCAACCGTACAGCTAACCAGTAACACGATCTGTTTGATCTAAATGTTTTTCCTTATACTATACTCAGTTGTTCTTTTAAATTCTGCTGGTATCTAGAATAACGTAAGGCAGTGGGTTAATAATTAATAAATATATCGGGTAAATTGTATCCCCAACTGATAGTAATCACACATTTCTGGTCATAAATTTTTAACCAAATATTGTATGATTATAAAATATACATAAATATATCCTTACTAGCCACCACGGCATGCAAATGGAACGCCAAACACAAAACATAAAACTGTGATAAAGAAAAACCATATGTTCTTACCTTTAACAGTTAGATGAATGATTTTAAAAAATAAACAAACTCTGTAAAAGTTTTACAGCGAAGGCCATTTGCTTTTATAGTCAGTAAAATTCACATTAATTCGAAAAATTTTATCCTATTTATTGTATCCCCATATACAAACTATCCCCGGTCTACCCTATTTGCAAATCTTTTGAAAAAGTATTTAAAATAATGCAAAAGAAAAAAATATGATGATTTAGTAACACATGAAATCATCTTTATCTTAAAAATACTTGTTGTGCTCCTTAAAACTTATATGCCGTGTTTTCACTTGCAAAGATAACCCATATAGTATTCCATATATAGTCCGGATTAAAACTAAGATTTATTTCAAACTGACATCACTGCCTTGGCGTGGCAACAAAAATAAAAAGAAGGTAACAGGAAAAGCGGTATTTATACAACGTAAGGGCATCAAAACCTTGTGATAATATTCTTAAGAGAATTTATTTTGTATACTGCTTATCTTGTCAGACCGGAAATATATATCGCTTAGGGATTTTCCTGTGTATTTCCGCAGAATTCGCTACCTCCAAATATTCTAAAAAGATAACATTTGAATCAACGGAAATGTTTCCAAGCCCATTATAATTTTTAGGAATAAAACAATGTATGTATCCAGTAGTTTGTATTTTAAAAGCTCTTATTTATTCAAGGAGAGTTTAACAATGTAGAATGCATGTTTAACAAGTTATAATTGAGGAGATTATAAACTAAGGGGTTTAAGTTTAGTTAAGAAAAACGAAGTGAAAGATACTTTTAAGAGAGTGATTATTAAAAAACTGTACTTGCCGAAATATTGATTCCACGGGTATTTAGCAGATCACAATGGATTCTTTGATGCTTTAATATCAAGAACTATTAAAACAATTTGAAATTGGGCTGACTTTTTAGGTTATAAACTTTTATAATATTTGATATTTTTAAAGCGAAGCTTCTATACGTTAGATTACTATTTTCTCTACAGTAGAATGCTCAGGCAAGCGTCACGAAACTAGCACCACGAGAATGCGTCACGGGTAGCATCACAAAATAATGGTGCTTCACATCGGTTCACTACTCTCGATCAATTGGTTTATAGTTATCTTAGGTTTATTATAAGCAGCTTTAAATCAGCTGTCACTTTCAATTGTTGTCTTCTCATATTTATACACCTACTCGGAAAATTCGCATCTCCCAAGGGACTTGACCGGTCCGTAACTTAAATTTCTCTTTATCCAAACCCAATCCTAAAGCAAGGATTAAGGATGTTTTATACCTGCCCTGTTCTAATTCCGGCGAAAAGATCCATGTTATTCTGGATTGAGAATTTATAGAAAGGAATAAATGGGGTTCTTCGGAAGGTTAGCTTTTTTGTAATTAAGGTCAAAATCAGACCAAACAAACCGAACGAGTAATACATTTTAATTAGATTTTTGGGAAAAAAACAAAAGCGAAAATCTCTCGAGGCATAATACTCGCACTGTTTTTGCTAAAAGCAAACTTTTCCGCATAATTGAATAATTAAGCACTTGTTTTAAATTTTTGAAAATATTTCCTCAAAAGTGTTTACGAAAAATATTGCAGTTTACCAACTTTGTATTACACTCTAATCCATAAATGAAATTGTTCTCAAAAAAAACCATTTGACTGGTTCCAAAATGCTAAGTATCGTTGAATTTGTATTATCATTACTTGAATCTTTTGTTTAAAAACATAACTGTTGGTTAAAGAGTAAGAACTTTACATGAACGGGAAAATTTGCTCCAGAAAAAAACTACTAACAGTTGAAAGCCTACCTACTAAGATCTATTCTCATATTGAAGTTGGAAGTAGAATACTAATTATTAATTAAAGACAAATGGTGTTATTTTATCTTTAATTAACCGGAAAACTGGAAAAATGTTAATTTTTTGTTAACTTCCACCTTAAAAATTTTATTCTTAAACATTTTTTTATTTTTTATGTAAATAGTTTCAAAAAATATAGCTTCAGAATTTGCAGATCTTCAAAATTCGATAAACGGGTATTTATTTGCAAAGTAATAGTATCGAAAATTTCAAAAGATACTCGTTTTTCGATATCTGTGTCTGTGTCATCCCATTGACTTTTGGGGGGTTTGGAAATATCAAGCGAATCCAAAACCGAATATATATTGGAAATTACTATCAGTACGAAAATCTCTAAGATTTTGCACCAGCTTTGTTATTCTGTTTTTGGAATGAATAATGCCAGTTACCTGATTTTGAACAACATTGAATAACAAATTGGTTTGGGTAAACGTGAGATAGAGTAAAAGCACCAGTTATTGGCCTCTTAAGGAGAGCACGTCGATATCTTATATACTAAAACGCTAAGCCCTTTTCTTGTCCACCACTTTACTCAAAAACCATATTAGATAATTAAAATATTTTTTCGGAATATTATTAGTATTACGTATGAGATTGTCAAGATATACTTTTGGTACAAAAATTCACTTCCGGTTTTGAGATGACCGGAATTCGCTACGTTATTCGTAGTACAAAATTGATCAAAAGTGTCTAAAGAACTTTGATACACGTCCATAATTTGCTCGAATATTCACTTAAAAATATATGACTTTAAAAAATATTGTGTGTATGATATTAATAAAGTGTGAGATATTTCAATTATGACACCAACGAAAAAAACTGCCTTAATTTTGAATATATACCCTCTCTTAGAAAAAACTCTCCTATACGTTAAAAATATATTAAACTTTTTCCTTAGGCTTACATTCATTTCAGAGATAATTTTTCGACTGTTCTAACAACCATTCAAATTTCGTCATTTTGTGTCATGTGGAACAATTTCACCCAATCATGTCAACATTAGACTGATAATTACATTCAGTGCAATTTTCAATCCCTATGACAACTAAAAATAACTGGTCATGGCAATCAGAATTCTATAAAATCATACTTGAATCTTGATCAAGAACACCACAACAAGATTATAAATATTATGCGTGGTAATAGATCTATAGTAGAGAACAGCAACGAATCTAATGTTAACTTTAATTTTAATAATTGTACTTTCACTAACTGTACTTTTAATAAATAAATGTTTCGTTATGTTGAGTTATGATTTTTTTTTTCGAAAAATTATCCGCCGAATATCCCTCGGACATTGATGAATGCCTCATAATTTCATGACAAATTTCTCAAGCTCGTTGCTTGGTAACAGCACTCAGCCTTCGGCTTGCTGTTACCAAGGAACGAGCTTTTGATTGTCATGAAATTATCTCGTCTGTTATCAATGTCCTAGGGATATTACTACTGATAATTAATTTTTAATTATTATAAATATTTTCACGTAGAAAGTAAATTAAAAAAAAAACCGGGAGATTGAAAATGAAAGTAAACAACATTCCTTTATACCAACCTAATCATAGCTTATAAATAGAAAAGACAGAAAATTTTATGTCTTGAAAATGCTGACTAGCTGATAGCATCCTCCTGGTTTAAATAAGAATCGAAAAGCTCATATTCTATACTAAACCTGATTCTTAATATTTCATATTCGGTTCTGTAGTGACCAATAAAAACGCTTTTATTACCATAACGACAGTCGTTAAATGTAGTTGTAAAATTTCGAACTGAGCTTATCTGTCATAAAGATTTATATTCTTTTATAGACTTTTGTGAATGACTGTACTGTACACGAACTTTTGGTGAATGAAGTTTTATGGAATATTATTAGAAAGAGTAATAATCCCAGAAGGGTCAATTTATAAAATTTCAATAATAATAATTTCTTTATTCTACTACATATATACGTAGTATTCCTTGTGTGATGTTAAGCAGTTTTTTTTTAATTAGCAAATTAAATTAAATGGTGGTTAGGTGGCCACGGTGGTTAAAGAACTTGATTGTGTTAACTTTCCTTATGCTATTTCAACATTTCTATCTTTGGGTCCTAATTTCGTATAGAACCCAAAATCAATCAGGACATTTCCAGAAAATACTTTTTGAAAGTTGTAAATTTAGTGTCATCTTATGTTAAAGAGAAATTGAAAAAAAGTATATTAATAGTCAGATCTTCTTCTTCTTCTTCTTCTGCCTCTTAATAGACAATACAGCTTGTTCATTGGCGGATTAATACCTCTATAAAAGGTTGTCACTCCATCTTTTGCGCGGGTCGTCCGATACTTCTTTTGCCGATTGGTGACTTATCTCTAGCTATTTTGACGACACAGGTCTCCTCCATTCTGCTTATATGGTTATTCCATTCTTTTTTTCTATTTTGTGATCATTCTTTTATACACTGTACGTTACATTTTCTTCTAATGTCTTCACTTCTCTATCTCTCAGCGCATTTCCTGTAATTTTTCGCAGTACTCTTATCTCTGCCGTTTCCAGTAGCCTTGGCGTTGTGGCTAAGGCGTTTCTTGTTTAAGGCATATGTCATTATTGGTCTTACACTGGCTTTATAAATTCTTGACTTCATCTCAGTGTTATTGTGTCTGTTTTGCTATATAGTGTCATTAAGGCATCTTGCTAGTCCATTTGCTTTTTTTACTTTATCTCTCACTTCATTGTCTTAGTCTCCATAGCTAGACATTGTAATTCCTAGGTATTTTATATTTATTACTTGATCATACTAATGCCATCAATTTCTATTTTACATCTGCTTGGTTGTTTGCTGACTACTATTGTTTTATTATTCTGAGATGAGATTGCCATATTAAATTCTTTTTCTTCTTCTTCATGTGCCGAGCTCGATTATCGAGCGTTGGGTATCAAATTGGCTATAGTAATTTTGTTGATGGCAGCTCGGAAAAGAGACGCAGAGGATCTGTTAAACCAATCTCTCAGGTTTCTATGCCATGACGGTCTTCTTCGACCTGGCCTCTTCTTCCGTCTACCTTGCCTTGTATTATTAAATGGAGTATATTATATCTTTTTGGGTGGCGCATAACATGGCCAAAATATTTAAGTTTGCGATTTTTAACAGTTTTGATGACTTCCGTAACTTTTTCCATCCGATGCAAAACAACTTCGTTACGAACTCTATCCACCCAACTTATTCGTAGGATTCTCCGATACACCCAGATTTCAAAGGCTTCCAGTTTCTTGAGAAGTGTATCCGTCAAAGTCCAACCTTCGACATCATACAAAAGAGTAGAGAACACATAACATCTCACTAATCTAATTTTCAGACTTAAAGTAATATTGTTTCCAGATAACAGTTTCTTCATCTTAAAGAATGCAGCCCTGACCTTCTCTATCCGTATTCTAATTTCTTTGCTCATGTCCCAGTTCTCATTTAAATTACAATCAAGGTAAGTGATACTGTTAGTTCTCTCCAGTTGTTCACCATAAGCTGTTACCACTTCCGGTTGTATTGGCTTTTTACTGACGACCATCACCTTTGTCTTTGCGGTGTTTAGCTTAAGCCCATATTCATTACACGTTGTGGTAATCCTATTAATTAGATGTTAAAGTTCTTCGTAATTGCTTGCAATTAACACTGTGTCATCTGCATATCTCAAATTATTAATATTGACGCTATTCATTTTTATACCACATTGAACATTATCCACTGCTTTATTGAAAACGAACTCAGAATAGATGTTAAATAGTAGCGGGGACAAAATGCAGCCCTGCCTTACTCCTCTTCGTATTTGAAGCTCTTCAGAAGTGTCCCGGCCAATCCTGATGTTTGCACGTTGATGCCAGTAAATATTTTTAATAATGCTGTCTTTATCATCAATACCTACCTGCTGAAGAATGGCTATCATTTTAGTATGTTTTACTAGATCAAAGGTCTTCTCTAAGTCTATAAAACACATATAAACTGGATGTCCGACATCTCTGCATCTCTGTACCATAACCTGAACCTAAATTCTTTTGCTCTTATATTAAATCTGTGGACCAGTCTTTGTAGACTATCTTCATCTTCAAGCTATCAATATTACGCCGTCTGCGTAACAGAGTGTTTTTATTTCTTTGTTTCCCATTCGGTATCCTCTTTATTTGCTAACGCTTTTAATGATTTCATTCATTTTCAAATTAAAGAGCATCTGGCTCAATGAATTCCCATGTCTTATTCCGCCGCCTATTTCTATAGGTTCTGTAGGATGTCCATCTATTCTGACTACTATTTTGTTGTTTTCGTAGATGTTTTCGATAGTTCTTTATAATATTTAGGGGAACTTCTCTATTATACAGAAGTACATCTTTAAGTCTTACTTTGTCAAACGCTTTCTTTAGGTCAATCAGACACGAAATACTGGTCTATTATACTCTAGTGATTTCTCAGTAATTTGCTTTATAACGAATATTGCATATGTACACGATCTTCCACTACGAAAACTCTGTTGTTCATTAAATAATCAGATCAATTAACATTATTACTAATTATGTAACTGATAATATAAAACTGATATTTTTTTCGCTATCTTTATTATAGAACAAAAAAGTTACCTAAATCGATTAAACCCGGAAGCCAAGTGAGTTTATTATTAAACTTTGTAATAATAGTATTAATATAATTTGCAGTATTTGCTATTCAGGATCAGGTTCTACCAACTAAAAATTACATTTAATATATCATCAAGGACACTTAAGTTCAAAACGGCAAATGCTGGTATGGATGTCAAGAAAAAGTAACCATTGAACCTCTTACTGGGGACTGCGAGGCATTTGCTTTAACTGAATACAAGAAACCACATGATTCAATAGGGAAATATCTTTATCAAGAACTAGCCATTAAACTGGAACTTCTCCATCAAACCATCAAAAGCAAACCATCTCCAATCCGAACAACAATAATCTGCGTGTTAAATACAACGAAAAGGTCGCGAAGTACAGAGATCTGGAAATATAAATCAGGATACAATGGAAAATCAAAAGTCCCCAGACGATACCTATTGTCATTTTTACTACCGGAGTCATTCCGAAGAACCTCCTAGAAAACATAAAAAAGCTGGATTTAAATGAACATCTTTATAAGACCATGCCGAAGCTGTACTACTCTCGACGACCAGATGTGTATGAAAATTTGTGGGAGATACTCCATCATACCAAGTCACCTAGGGCTCGATAACACGGAAAGAGTCCCATCAAAGCTGAATCCTTTTAACATCCTAGGTATCTGGGATAAGTAAATTTTCCCTTTAGAGGTAGTGAGAGCCCTATAGCTAAATCTGGGTAATAGGTAATATATATAATAATTTGGCCATATTTATTTTGTAAAAAATCTAAAAATTAATGTTTAATACATCGTATGGATGATAAAAGAATTAACAAATAGTAAGTCAACAGCTTAAAATGTTATATTCCCTTCTAAAAACTTTATTCAACATTAAAAAATTATGTCTTTATGTTTTACATCGTACATAGCCAACCTATCACAATAATATGCCAAAATCCCAAAGACAATAAAATGAAGTAAATTTATTCGACTGATACGAGACCCAATAACCTACACAGATTCATCTATATTCTTACTTGAATCTCTCATGTTGTAACTTAAGTACCAACCGATAAGAAACATTACAGAAACACAAAAACGAACCCAGGGACATGAATAGGATTCAAATCACCGAATCAAGAAAATAAATGGCTCCTTAATCAGCTCTAATCTGACCTCAGCATTAATTTATTCGCACTACAAATTCCCCTAAAATCAAGATAGCAGCGATGGGAAAGGGAAACCGAGACAATCGAACTACTTGTCCTGAAAACAAGTTTTTAGGTTGGCAGTATGTTTATTTCTTGGCGGAAATCGACATCCGGTCAATCCACTCTGCGTAATTGTCAAGACCCTGCAATATAGACCGAGAAAGTGAGGGTAAAAAACAAATCTTCGGTAAAAGTATGTCATTTTATTTAATGAATTTCAATTTTTTGTTCGGTATGTTATTTATTTCTTCTCTAGTTTTAAATCTGCTTTTATGATCAGTGTTTCTTGGGCATCATCTTAATTTATTTCAGTAATTTTATCAGTAATTACCTTATTTACGTAAAACTCAATGACCGTGGTCAACATAATAGTCCAGATAGAAATACACACAAAAAGGGATATCTCTTTGTATGAATATAAGAATATTAACGAAAAATGAAAGAGAAAAATTCATGAAGGTCATAGAGATTAACAAAACAATTAAAAAATAGAAGCAAAGAAAAATAAAGAAAGACTTAGTGAAATACATTTAAACTACTTGAAGTTAATAATTAAAAAATCTGAAATACTTAAACAAAATTAAAATAAAGTTAAAATACCCAAGTTAAATAATAAAAGACAGATCATAAAGATAATATATATACAGTGATGAGTGCCTTAAGAACCGGCAAAATAACGCAAAAGATAGAAAACAGAATACGTTGTGAAATAAAAAGACATGAAAGTAGTAGAGGTGGGAAACTATCGATAGAAACCTCTAATTTACATTACATTATATTAGGACTATCGATAGTTTCCCACCTTTAGACGTTAGCTTATGAGCTAGTTGACTTCAGTCATAATATTACAAGTATGACGTCGAACATTAACATTTTTTAAATTTCGCATAAAGTAAAAACTAATTGAAGGCAATAAAGCAAATGTAAATAAACAGTTTAATTAGTAGTAATTTGATAATTAATTCTGTGTTGACGAATACAGAATAACAAGCTATGATAATTCTGTATTGAGAAGAGTGTATGCGACGTCTCAAATCATAGTTTATTATTGATCAATACTTTAATTTTGGATAAAAAATACTCCTACTTAAACTGTTTTTACTTACATTACGTGATACGTATTACTATGACTGAAGTCAACCAGCTCATAAGCTAACGTCTAAAGGTGGGAAATTTTCGATAATTCTAATGTAATGTAAAGTAAATTATAGGTTTATATCGATAATTTCTCACCTCTACTACTTTCATCTCTTTTTATTTCACAACGTATTATGTTTTCTATCTTTTGCGTTATTCTGCCGGTTCTTAGGGCACTCATCCCTGTATAATCATTACAGAATAATATTACACAAAAGAAATACTAAAGGCAGACCTTACAGTGGGGTTGAATATTGAAATAAAAGCAGAATCAGTGATTCAACTACAAATAATAGTAGTTACTAATATAATTCTTGGGAATAGATAATTTTGAAGGCCAGTGGAAGAAACAAGAGGTGGCTTACGTACAAAAATTAAAAATCTAGAAAAATAAGCAATTATTATTGCCATTTATTTTAAATCTCTATCATGGTAGCTGTATTATAAATTATTTGTAAAATATTGCTCTACATTGTCTCATACGTAGGCAGTCCGATAAGTACTTAGCACCACCTCCCGATGGCGCCACTATCTTAATAGAAATCTAATATCGTGTAATACATTCTCATAGACGGCTAAGGTCAAAATTTGAACCGAATCGGACTCGTAGTTTTGTTTTGACAGCGTGTAAAAGCGGATTCCGCGGATGTTAGAAAAATGAAAAACGAGCAATATTGGTCGGTGAATCGATTCTTGATTTTGAAAGGGAAAATACGCAATCAAATCAAAGATTGCTTGTATGCTGGGTACGTCGTTTATTAGTTCAAATTTGGTTTAACGAGTTTCGACATGGCTATAAGTCGGTTTTTGATAAGCCACGCTTTGGTGCCCCGAAAATGCCTAACGAAAAATCTACGATTGGCAGACCGCTGACTTATGGTACGCGAGATAATTGAGACAGTAGATATCTTAAAAGACCATGTATCTTTCATGAAATTTTGGAAATAAGAAAGCGGTCCGCTCGATTAGTGCTGCGTTTGCGCACTCTGGACAACAAAAGCAACAGTGAGACCACTTCAGAGCAGTCTTTGACTATATTTAAGCGTAATGCAAGGGATTTTCTACGCCGTTTCCTAACTGTTGATGAAACATAGATCCACTGGTATACACCAGAGATCACAGAACAGTCAAAACAGTGGATGGCATCTGGCGACTTGCTCCAAAGAATGCGAAGACTGTCCTATCGGCCGGAAAGATAATGGTCACCATTTTCTGGGATTCACAAGAAGTGATCCACATTGACTACCTGGATAAGGGCAAAACGGTCACAGAGCCCTACTACGTCAAATTACTTGGCCGATTCGACCAAGAATTGCAGAAAAAACGACCTTATTTGATAAAGATAAAAGTATTCTTCCACCGACTTCGATATTGCTAAATTGGTCGAATTGGGCTGCAAACGGTTGTAGATCTCAAGAAAATGTTATTTTTAGACCGTTAAATATACGTGAAATCAAATCTTAACTGTCTTTCCTTTTATTTTGGTATACTCTTTATGAGTACTAAAAGCCGATTCGCCAAGGATTTTTGCTTAATTGAGGAGATATGTTGTGGAATGCAATTTTAGATTCCCCGTGTCTCTAATTACATCTTTATCAACGTCTGTTTTGCCTTGCAATTCTTAGAAGGCACAGAATAAAGCAGAAATCTGAATTTGATTTCGAGAATTAGAAATCTTCGGATTTCGTGTTTCGTGATTTATTATCAGATGTCGCTATTGCGTCCATGTCGAAGCCATTTTAGCGTTGCTTCTATTACGACAGGAAAGATTGTTGTCACGTTCAGAGCATCTGTAAATAGCCGCTCCGAAGATTGCTTTTAAGATAAAATACGTATAAGCGGATATACAAAGGCACTATACGTGAAATTAATTTCACTGTCTTTCCTTTTATATCAGTATACTCTTTATAAGTACTAGAAACCAATTCGCCAAGGATTTTTCCTTAGTTGAGGAGATATGTTGTGTAATGCAATTTTAGATTCCCCATTGCTCTAATTGCATCTTTATCAACGTTTGTTTTACCTTACAATTCTTCGAAGGCACAGATTAAAGCAAAAATCTGAATTTGGTTTCGACAATAGAAATCTTCGGATTTCAAGTTTTGTAATATATTATAATAATTTTTGTGAAAATTTTGGTGTTTTGTTGTTATATATTGCAGATTACTCACAAAAATATGACGCACGACTAGAAAATCATCCTAGTGTACTACAAAGTACCTCTTGATGCCACCGCTAAACGTTTTCCAAACTAATTTATTTATTTACGTGTTTATTTCATTTTACTTATGTACTTATTTTATTTATGTATATCCCAAGCTTACAAATACCTTTTAGGCTTCCCGTAGTATATCGATGCTTCGACTTCCCCCTTGACATTGAACCTAATCTAATAGAATTGATTTGGGGTCAAGTTAAGGGGAAAGTTGTCCGGAAAATACTTTCAAAATAGACGATGTGAGCCAACTTTTTCAAAGTTTCTAAGTCACGAAAATAAAGATAATCAACAGAAATATATTAAATACATCAAAGATTAGGTAAAATATGTGAAATATGTGACTAATTAATTAAACTTATTATTATTAAACCAAAGAGCTATTGTGTATCTGATTCAGATTAAAATGATGTAAGAGTAATAAATTAGTGAACCGAAAATTCCGTATACTATTAAGTTTACACAACTTTTGTTCGTTGAAATCTGTAATTTGTTGTATAATAAGAAAAATACCCTTTCAATACCCTATTTTACGGTGTGAAATTAACCTAAATAGTATTATATTTATCTGCATAGCCTTCTGGATATATTTTGCATACTTAATCATTTATTAATTATAAAAAGAATAATATTAATTATTTATTCCTTTGAGTAAATTTTTAGGTAATTTAGGTATCAGTACCGCTATTGCTGCAATGAGTTAAAATGTTCGAAGCATTTTAAATCAAAATTGACTTAGCTTCCTATAGATTGCTGTTAGTATCTTTCTATAATGTCTTTATCAACGATTTTTGTACGTCTCTGTACAATGTTTGTACATTTTGTGTTATTTCAATTAATATGTGAATGTTTCAGAATAAATGTAAAAAGTATCTTTAAATCCTAGTATAGAAGGCCAAACGCCCCGTTTATACATGTATCTCTAAAGGCATTTTTATATTTAAGTTTGGATATAGGCCTCTCCCTCTGAATTCTATTTTTCCTGGTCCATAGCGATTTTCATTCATATGTACATGTCTTTTTAAATCTTCTTCACATCTCATCTGTGGTATTTTTTTGGATTCAGTCAAATCAGACAGTAGGAAATACAATTGTCGTTTTAGGTCAATAGTTCGTCACCATTTTGTGACTTTTTCAGCAGAAAACTGCAAATTTATTAGAATAATTTAATGGGTTAGCACAGTGAATATTTCATTACTTAGAACTAAAAGAGTAGAAATTTAAGTTCATTAAGCTCAATACAGATACTACTATTGAAATACTTGTAAAAACGTCAGAAAGAACAACAGACGCAATTTTCATTATAAGGCAGTTGATGAAAAAATACAGGAATAAAGAAACAAACTCAGAACAAAGAAGGGCACTCAATAAGAAATTAGTCTCCCGTGAATATGTAAAGATTGTTAGAGACATATAAGGAGGTAAAATGCAAACAAGCTTAAGTCACTAATAAGGAATTTTTCAGGGAGGGTGAAAAACGTGTAGCTTTGTTCTAAAAAAGGATAATCAGTTTTAATCAATGTTATGCAATAGTATTGGTTCCAAATATGCGATTAAAATACTTATTTCAGTTAATGTAGCTAATGAGTAGTTTAAAAAATTGATTTTGTTTTGGGAATAAGACCTTTTGCACGAACTCAGTGGAAATAAATAGTTTTGCATGTAAAATGTTGTGCACATAAGCTGATTTACATGTAAATAAAAATAAATAAAGTAATAAAGTAATAAAGTAAAGGAACAATAGTTTTCTAACTCAACTTTTATTTTTATAAAATAATAATATAGGCCTTACTTAAGTGACAAACATTGTCATAATAGGTAGTTAATGCAACAAACAGTTTTTTAAATATGCAAGTCACAGCGTTCATCATCGAGGCAGTCCCACATTTCTTTTTGCTCCTCACCAGCAACTGCTCTAGTGGGTTCATCAAAAATCAAACTCTTGTCCCAACCAACGTGTAGATGAGAAGTAGACCAGTCCTCTCCAAACATTTTTTTCAAAAGTTTGTCAACATCTTTGGCCTTTTCTTTGGTTAACACATAATGAAGTGGTAGTTCTTCCAGTGTCACTTGTCTAAGATTCTTTTTCTCTTTCCTTCTCAAAGATACAAAAGACTCTTCTGCTTCATACCTGTAGTTTTTTAAGCTTCTTACCAATACAATCTTCTTGTAAGACTTTCCTTTTCCCTTTTATTTTGGAGGTGTTTAATTTCTTCTTGTGTCCGGTAGCGTATTTCAATTCTCTTCAGTTCACTTATTGAATTGATGTCCTTATAGTATTCACTTAGCTTCTAAGTATCAAGTAGTGGCCAATCTTCTTCTAGTGCTTTTACCTTGCCTATACCACTGTAGATACCATGGTATTCCTGTTTAATTAAAATTATGGGTGTTTTTCTCTTAAAAACCCATACATAACCTCAAATTTGCAAAACTCACTGGGTCAGCTGAGTGGTAGTTGCTGCGCTTCTATTGGTTGGTTGGAAATAAGGTTGTTTGCATGGACCAGTACAGTGGAAATAAGTTTTTTCCGTATAAAGGTGATTTTTAATATGCTGTTACCATCGGAAATAATTTTTGTGCATTAATCAGATAAAATAAACCACTTTGGCTACAACAAAACAATGCATTGGCACATCTAACTCAACTTTGATTTTTGTGTGACTTAAGGCTGTTTGCATGGCACCTCCTTATGAGGGAGTAACAACTAGTGTTAGAACAAGTGTAAGAAAGACTGATAAATTTCATGTGAAAGTAGCATTGCACAAAGGCTGAATGGTTGGTCCTTATTAATACTCATTAGTTCTTAAAATATTTCTGGAGATATCACGAGATAAGTCACCAAATGGACGAAGAAGTATTGGCAGACCAAGAAAAAGATGGTGTGATAATTTAAACAATTTAGGAGGCTAATATTAAAGAAGAAACAGGCTTTTAAAGCCTACATACAAGAAGGAAGAAGAAGTTCTGGATCAAATAACAGCGAAACTACAGGGTAATATTCCATGGTGCTTAATGTATGCTGAGGATGTATTGTTAGTAGGTAATAGTGAAAGGGACTTAGAAGGGAATAGATGGAGATGCATACAGTAGAAAAGGATAAAATTAGAAATGAGTATATTAGGGGAAGTATAGGGCTCATCTTGGTACCAATTCTTGTCAAGATGAGAGAGCATAGCTTAAGATTCTATGGTCATGTTCAAGAGAGGTTAATCACCCAATACGAAGAATTGCGGATCTGTGGGTTCCTGGAAGTAGTAATAAAGGAAGACCAAAAAAGAGCTGGGGGCGACGCTTAGGCAGCAGACCCAAGATAGAAACTTATGGAGAAATGTAATTTGAGAAGCCGACCCCGCATAGAGATAAAGGCCAAAGAGAATGATGATGTTAACTGCAATACATTATACTTATATGTAGTGAAGCCTGACATTGAACCATTTTTGGTGAAAAAGTTTAAGTAAACAAGAGACAGTATTATCGAAATTGTAAGGTGGAAAGATGCAATTAATGTTAGAGGAATAAGAAAGAATCAGGAGCATGTTAAATTGATCTAATTGATAATTGATGGTACGTAGTCAGTTATTGTACGATTGATTGCAGAAATGGAATAAAATTGTAGGTAGAGTAACTAAAATATTAAGTGAATAATATGTTTGTTTTTTAAAGGTTGGGATCTATCATGTCATATGGTACTTACAATGTTGTACTAGATATAACTCAAATGGTTATTATCAGTCTTATAAATAATAGATTCAGGAGTTGTGTTATTGTGTACCATTTCAAGGAAAAGCTGGTGTTTATAATTATTAACTTGTTCTAAGATTTTTGTATTATTAAAGTTAAATTTTTGCCCTGCCTTTAAGTGGTGGTCCACTCAGGCACAAGAGTTTTTTCTTTACTTTCAGTTACTTTTGCGTTAAGTGACACAATGTTTAAGCCACTGTTGACTTGTACAATATAACAACTTTGACATTCACTGCAGTTTATTCGGTAAATTAAACTAAAAATTGTTCAATGTCACACTTCACTCTATAAAAGATAGTGTATTGTAGTTACCATAACGCCTAAATAGATCAAAATCAAACAAATATCTAATGTCATTCAGATATGTTAGCAGAATTTAAATATCTACACTTTTAATTGTTAGTAATGAGATATTCACAACTAATAATTCAAACAAATTGTAAAGTTTTCTCCTGAAGAAATAACAAAATCGTGACGAAATGTTGAGACCTAAAAAAATAGAGTTTTATTTCCTACTGACTGATTTTCTGATACCTATAAGCAATAAGTAATGAAAATGATAAAGCATAACTGGAAAATACTTGACTGGAATTAAAAATACACACGTTGACTGACCGAGGTTGACTGGTCTAATAGGTGGTAAAGTAAGACATACACATTTTTCCCAAGAGTATTAATGACTTTTTCTTATTTGTAATTTTGGAATATTGTCCTTAAAAGGAAGATGCATGTAGAAGGATGTTAGTAATTAAGTCTATTATGGAAAATAAAACAGGTGACGCGTCTTAATTGCTTCTTTTTCTTTATCATTTTATTTTACGGTTCATATTAATTTCGAGCTCGTTGGAATTAAATCTTTGTAACGATTTAGAAAATACCAAGTAGCTATGTTATAAAAGACATAGCTTTTAATTATTAATCGTATTCACGCGAAAATCTTAGTTTTTATTAAATAGTTTTTAAAGATTGATAAACAGTTGTGGTAATATGAAAACTGCATATAGCACGCATAATTAGTGCGAAAAGAACAGTATAATAGAGAGAGATCGAATATAGTATGAAATTAGTACCGACATACGAGCTTGTTTTTTACTCCCATTAGATTGAATTCTAGTTTTGTCAAAGTTACATTCAATTTGATAACGGAAACGTCAAAGATACGTTTATTGTTTCATTAGTAATAATTTTGGTTGTATTTGTAAGAAAAACCGAATAAAGAAATTGATATTTCAAGTTAAAAAAAATGGTAATCTTTACGACTGAACATAAAATTCAAATTATTAAATGGCATTATTCTGCAAGTAGTACCGACGACGATATAATCGGTAGGTTTTCGTTTTCATTTCAAGGCCCTGCAGCAACAAAATCTACAATTTACAACATTATTTTTAAATTTGAAAAAACTGGTTGTGTTAAGAATGTTGAAAAAGCTCGTGCAATTACTTAATAAAGAACGGGAACAGCATGAAACTGCGGTATGTAGTTTAGCTGAAATCAATTTTCCTTGTTACAGCACCTTTTTTTTCTGAAAAATGGCTTTGGCAGAGCATAACAGCACCTTAATTTTAAGAGAAAGTGGTGTAAGTGCTAGAACTGTACACAATATTTTAAAAAGAAACAAGTACCATTGCTACAAATTACGAACGACGGATGGTGTTTTGTGAGGACATGATGGAACGCACTAATCGTGACGAAGATTTTATAAAACAAATCTTGTTTAAAGATGAGTCTTTTTTTCTTAAACTGGCCCTCACAATCCACCTGTTACCGTAGGGCACTCTACAGAAAATAGGCTCATAAATGTCTGAGCTGGTATTTTAGGTGACAATCTAATTTGACCCTTTTTATTGTGAGCACTTTGTGTCGTCATAAATACCTAGATCTCCTGAGAAATCACATAGTTCTTGCAGTTCGAGCATTACCTATTAATATGGATGAAATAATTTGGTTGAGTAAAAGTGGCTGTAAGTAAAACGGCTGTCTAGCTCACAATGCACCGAATGTGTTAGATTTTTTTAACATTACGTTTCCAAAAAGAGTTATTATTACCAATGGTACTATAAAAATGTTACCTCACTCTCCTGATCTTATACATTGGGACTTTTTCTTATGAGGTTATGTGAAGCAACAAATTTACCGATATGAGCATAAACGTGCCGGGAAATTAGACGAAATAGGGTCAAAAAATCATTCAGGCCTTTCAAAGCAAAATACTCTAAATGTTTTCGGAACACCCGAGGCTAATTATACAATAGATTGAGCTACTGCTTGGCTGAATCGTTATTTTCTAGTTGTTATTTTGTCATTTTTTAGAATAAATTGCTTTAATTTATGCTGTTAAGAATTTATATATTATTTTTTATGAATTGAAATTAAAGAAACTGTTGATTTATTCTAAGATATGAACCTGCTTTTAAATTTTGTAATTACATCGCTGAATTATTTCCCCAGATTATCTAAAAAATAAGCTTTCTTTCGGCAACAATGTATAGATAAGACTGCCCATAGTGCTTAAGCGTTTATCACATACATGTGGTTACATGTTATTCTCTCGGACACACAATTCGTTGTCTTATCTTAATGCCCTATAGTCAGATAATTTTTGTCCATACCTTTATATGTGAAAATATGGTGAATGATTATAATCCTTCTGTATACACTAAATGTCTTTTTCTTTTATTCGGGACACGCAAAATCGCGATTCGTCCATAAAAGTTAGGTTTTGGCACTCAAATCATTCAAATTAATATATTGACGAGCAAATGCCAAACTTGTTACACTATGAGATCTTAGCTACTTCGGAACTAAGTTGATTAGCAAACTTTAACCCTGTTTCGGTTAGCCAGTGCCAGCGGTCCACTTCTTATATTTTCGACAACTTGCACTTGAGACTTTAGTTCATTCCTGCCAGTTTTTCTAAGTAACTGATCGATGTTCCGTGGATCGTATTAAGTTTTCTATAAACATATTAGTGATTTCGTCTACCTTCTACAAGAGCTAATGTTTAAGCACAGTCTTCATTATTTAAAGCAGTTTTGAAAATAATTATTTTTGTTTAAAATTTGCATTATAACAGGAAGATAGCTTATAGGAAGTGATAAACAATAAAGAAAGTAAACAATCTTTTTATGACAATACGTATTTCTGGTTGCATTTGACAAGACTGTAGAACAGGCAAAAAATTTAATGTTTTATTCAATAATATTTAATTATTCATAACTTTCCAGCAAATCGAGATATCAAAATAAATGAAAAACAGAGTTAAGAGAATAAACCAAGTTTCGTAAACTCTGAAGAAAGCCCACATAGCCACGTTCCTCAACCCGGAAGAGTTACTACCAAAAAACCTTTACCCAGTTTCGTTTCCTCAAAAAATAGTTCGTTAGGATAAATCTGGAGAGAATTGTCCATACTATAAACAAGCTGGTTTTAGAAAATCTTCAGAGAAGTGAAAGAAATTAAAAGGTAAAAAGGTCAATTAATATAAAAAGTTGCATAAGAATAGACTACAGAGATAGATCTCCAGGAAAATGGAGAAATGTACGGAAATTGAAACACGACAATGCAAATATGACAATTTTCAAATGCACAAAAACGTTAAAAAGGTACAGAATACCTGAAAACAATGCAATATAAGCATAGTTGTATACATCGAAGGCCAGATTTTCACTACAATTATTAGTCATTAAGAAGATGGAAAGAATACATGCCAGAATTATTCCAAGATACAGCAACTAGACCGACTGAGATGGACAATCGCTACGGCCCAGAAATAACAAACAAAAAGGTAACTGTGGTCATTAATTGACAAGATGAGAAATCACCAGCACCTCATAAAATGCATAACGTTCATGAGGTGCATAGCATTTAAAGCTTTTAGAGGCATAAAAAATCACAGCTCTTAAGAAGCTATTCAATAACATATATGAGACTGGTCACTTACCAAAAGACTGGCTATTATCAATATTCATTTTACTAACACAGATAAATTAGTTTAATTAGCCATGCACTTAACGTACTCCTTACTATCTTTCAATCGATAATATACACCAAATTAGAAGAACACCAATTTGGATTTTCAGTTTGAAAGTTCTAACACAGAGAGCCAGGGATGTCAATTGCGATATGTATACATGTTTCATTGATATCAAGAGGGCATTTGACGAAGTCCAGATTTCCAAAGAAACTAATCGATATCCTAAAATCATCAGGACTCGATGGTAAGGATATAGGACTAATCTCTAACTTATAATTCCAACAAATACTCCAGTCGTCAGAGCTGAAAATGAACTGAACCTCTAAAAATCATACGAACAAGCTGAATTTTACTAAAGGTCAATCTTGGGCTCCAAAAAAAATTAAAACGTCGAATCAACGAATCAAAGGAGTTAACAAGGCGGATATTGGATCTGACCGTAACCCAGTTTTCGCAAAGTAGAAATACGATTAGAGAAAATTCAGAGACAGAAACAAATAAGACCAAACTTAGAAAAATGATAAAATGCACAAAGAGGTAGCAAATAGATTTAATAACAACCTACAGAATACAGTACACACACTAACAGTGGATACGGTTGAGAACTCTTGAAAAGCTGTAAGAAACCGGCGCACCTTAACTGGCTCACTAACTTTCTAAGACCACTTTAATCCTACGCGAATTGGCTCCCAATCCCATACATGCACTGGCTTCTGAGCATTACGAAATTCCCATAAATTGAATATTTTTCTGTAACTTGGATTTTGAGAAAAATAATTATAATATACACCAGAAATTCGAAATGTAGTTTTCGACCAAGAAATCTGCAAATTTTTTAACCGGATGTTTAGATAATATTACTCCAAAATCAATCGCAAAAAAATCGCCTACGTCTTCGTAGTCCAGAAAAGAAAGACCAAATACGTATTTTATGTAACACGAAATGTCTAATTTTTTCTAATATTCCGTTGCCAATTCCGGTTTTTAGATCTTTCGCCACCTGTTTTATATAATTAAAGTTTAATTCACGTAGAGTAAGAATTGTTCAACTTTGTTCAAGGTGAAAAGGGGATCGTTTCAAATCAGAATTTGGAAAAACTTGGCGAACTGATTTGTGAATTGGTATTTCAAACTCCAAATACAGAACGGATGGGTCAAAAAAACGTATGAAATAGTTTCCTTGTTGGTAAGCAAGACATATACAAGAATCTATGAATATTAAGCAGTTGACAAAAATACTTGGCAGTATTTGAAGGCTCCGTTCACATAAATGGTATTTTCTTATACAATAACTACTCTCTTTCATTTGTCGTTATTTCAATTGTATTTAGTACCTTAAGCACTTCTTTCATACTCGTTAGTAGTTTCGAAAATCTTCCTCCGCCTGTAGTACATGCAGTTCCTTGTGAGATGTACATCATTCACAGTAAACGTTTTAATACCAGAACTGTTTACTTCTTTGTGAAGAAGTTTTATGTTTCTCATAAATGTCTGTAACGGCCTTTCTCTTCAGTGCATTATTGACGGTTTAGCGTTTCCAGAATGCTGCTGCCATGGTTGCGCTCACTAACAAAGCCCAGCACTCTGTATGGTGAGGGAGTTTCTGTTTTCATATACGACTCACATACACGGTGTGCACACTGCCATCGCTTCGATTCTTCTAAAAATAACTTGTGGAAATTATATTTAAAACTGTTCACCACTAGCATGAGTTTTCAGCGTTTAACATTTCTTTAGCTTGCATCTTCAACGACAATATGATTAAGGATCAGTACGACGCAAAACTATCAGCAAATTAATTTGAAATAAGTTTGCGGCAAAGGGACTTACGAATTTTGTCAGGGGTATACAAATTTTGTCAAGGGTAGACGAATGATCGTTTCAAGTGTACAATAAAATTCAAAAAAAGAAAAAAATTAAATTCTAACATCTGCACCAAAATGAAAAGTAGAGAAATACTAGTTGTACTAGTTGTACAAAAACATTTCTATTGGACATTTGTGTACTTTGCCAATGTACATTGAATGCCCAAGTATTAACAGTCCATGCCTATTAGATAAGTATTTATTGATATTTGAAAAGTACAAAAATCTTATCCTTTTTCCACTCAAAATCGAAAACATAAGTAAAACAACATAAAACAGGGCATTTATAAAGAACTAATTTTTAATTCAGAAACAAACTTGAAAAAAATGGCATTTATATTCTTTTTAGTCTTCTGGGTCACTGTTCTCTCTATTTGTTGTAGGATTTAAGTATATCATCATAGAAGGCCCTGTAGTTTTCTGGTATATAATGTATTATTTTGAAACTTCTTGGAGTGGATGGAAGTTTGCCATTATATACTTTCGAGATGGAAAGGTTTATATTATCTTGTGTCTTCATATTAAAAAGACCATAGATGAAACCATTAATTAATTCAGACGCCATGATATAGCCTTTCATTGTTTGGGTATATGTTAAATGTCTGTATTTGCTTATGGTAAATGACTGTTTTTTTTTCAACCTCTTTGACAGTCTTTTTAAAATATTGTGGCCACCAGACTTTGAAATCAAGTATATCGGTATTTGTTAGCCGTTTTACTTTACTTTTTCTTGGAAGACGCAATGATTAATTTGTATTGCGTTGTACGGCTTTGTTCGAGAGAGCATGTAAACTTATATAAGCATTGCGGCAAATTTCAACTCTGCACGTACCTTTCATAGCAAAATTCTTAAAAGAAGAAGAAAACTGTCTAGCTTTTGCTGACGCAGGATGATCTCTAGCAACATCATGTCTTTCTATTAATTCGATTAGGTATGTATCTTTTTCATTTTTTGGTCTTCCACTATAAACGAACCGCCATACATTTCTTACGACAAGTGCAATCTGGTCCAGTTACTGTAGCATTAACTAGTTTACCTTTATGTGTAACAAACTCTCTTCCTTTTTTTCTTGCCAATTATTCCCTTTTTTATGTAACATTTTTTATCGAGCTTTTTCTTTTTTCCTACATCTGCAGGTTCACACTCCGAATAATCCGACATTTCTATAAACAAAGATCAAATTGTAATATTTTTATTAAACAATATCTAAATTCTAACTTACCTATTAGATACTGAACTATTAAATTCTAGATAACTTCAATTTTTACGGCAGGTCAATGTTAAATAATATTCACTTTAAAACAACTTTTAAAATACTTTTCAACAATAGCTATAACTCAACAATACTGTTTACTCGACGAAAGTGCACACCAAACTAAAAATCATCTGTTCCAGACTCAGAAGGTTTATTAAGCGACACGTTTTTAACATTGCGTGGATAAACGATAACATTCCAGTAATATTATCCTTTTTCTGCTCAACAAAAATATTTTTACATAAAGTCGATCGGCGATTTTAACGTTTTTGCGCTCAGCCGATAGAAAGTACAAATATTCATAAAATGGCTATCTCACTTTAATTCTCCATATTTTTGGAATGTTATTCTTTTTCCAATCACCCATTCAATTTTAGAATTAATATAGCGTATTTTTACGCTATGTAAGACGAAATTTTTAAGAATGTTTAAACATATTTTCTTATTAGAGTTTACGCGATAAACGTTAAAAACATCATAAAATGTTATTTTATTATAGTTTCCGATATTTGTCAGTTTCTGTAAAATTTCAAAAAGTATAGAATGCTACTTTTGCAATTAGACAACTCAAATTTAATTAGCGTTAGATGAATCTTTTGAAAAACTATCAATAAAAAGTATTTATTCTGTATTTAAACGAATCAACTTCATTTGCATTCAGAAGAGTTTATATGCAATAAAACTGGGATAAATTAATTAAAATACTAGAAGTCCGTTCATTGCAAATGTGGTATTGTTTGCGAAGCAGCAACAACTTAAACGTCATTCTAGCTTAATGGCCAATTAGTTTAAGTGAAATTTACAAACACCTATTGTTTCAGAATGTAGTTAATTTCGCTCCCGCTTTAGAAAATATCGGCATTGTGTGCAAGATCTTAATTTTCTACTAATAATGGTCATCTTCGTGTGAATGCTTAAATTATTGTTTAGAAATTGATAATTAAAATAAGTGGGGAGTATAATATATACCTTTCTTTAAATTTTTTTGGTTTCCTATGATTTAATTTGTATTTTATTTTTATTTAAATTTAATTGTATTTTGAGAACGATTTCCGAGGTGGAAATTAAAACGTCAATAAACGTACTTTAACCTTTAATTGTGGCTTATTTCTGTATGTTTGGCATTCATAAACAGATTTTATTAGCTAATTTCTTTTGTGGGTTAAAAAGAAAAAAGGCGGAGTTGCAATTTATGCAAAAGAAAATTTTATGTATTCTTCTTTTAATCTAAATGAATATTAAACAATACCTTTAATAAAAACCAATATTTTAATTGTATACACATCGGATAAGGGTGACTTTGACTTTTTGGTGAATTTTGAGAATGTCATAATGTCCTTGCTTAGTAAAGCAGACAAACTGATCATACTTGGTGATTTTAATATAAATTTAAAAATTGAATTTGACCCTTTTTTCGACATTCAAAATCTATTAACATCTTTTGGTCTAAAAATAACTATAAACGATTATACTCGAATCACATCCCAGTCCAGTAGTTGCATCAACAACATTATGACAAGTTTTTCTGAAAATATCTACAGAGTGGGCGTATTTGAACCTTGTTTTTCTGAGCATCGAGCTTAATTTTTATTTATTGACTCTGAGCATAAAGTTGTTGACACTAATCAAACATTTCAACGATACTTTTTCTGGTTTACAGAAGTTTATACGTGCGCTAGCTAATACAAATACAGACTTTTTCTATGATATTAATAATGATCCTTATTTAACGTAAATTTGTGCAGATATAAGAAAATGGAAACCTCCACGATACTTATGAAACAAACTTTTAACGACATGTAACAATAAAACACTGAAAACTTTGTTTTCAAACTTCCACAAAATTTATTTTAAATTCTAATCACTACAGCTGTTTCGGCAGATTGCCTTTCTCAAGTGATCTGTTTTTGGTATGGGTTTACACTTTATAGTCTCTAATGAAATAGGTTGAGGAGGGGAGAACTGTTTGTCTCAAGCTGATCATTCAGAATTATATCTGTGTTTTTTAATTTGTTGATTTCCATAGATTCTAACAAAGATAGCTTAAGGCCTTTATTTTGAATATGGAGAATTTTAAATTCGTCATTAATGACGAATTTAAAATTCTCCATATTCAAAATAAAGGCCTTAAGCTATCTTTGTTAGAATCTATGGAAATCAACAAATTAAAAAACACAGATATAATTCTGAATGATCAGCTTGAGACAAACAGTTCTCCCCTCCTCAACCTATTTCATTAGAGACTATAAAGTGTAAACCCATACCAAAAACAGATCACTTGAGAAAGGCAATCTGCCGAAACAGCTGTAGTGATTAGAATTTAAAATAAATTTTGTGGAAGTTTGAAAACAAAGTTTTCAGTGTTTTATTGTTACATAAAATGAATTTCCATCAAGTAACGGTCGAATCCATCAATTATTTTAACGACATAATTAATAGAGGCAAGTTTGATAACATAATATTCACAGATGCATCTAAAGACGAACAAAGTGTCGGATGTGCTGTTACTTCCACAAATAACAGACTAGCAATGTATAGACTACCCAAGATGACCAGTATATTCACAGCAGAACTCTACGCTATACTTAAAGCTCTAGAGGTTCCAATGCAGGGTACCAAAAACTTAGTAATCTGCAGAGATTTATTATCATCCATAAATTCGATTAAAAAAATCTACACATCAAATCCTTTAGTTAATGATCCACGAAAGATGTACAGCACTTGCTAAATCAAACACTTCGGTTTCGATGATATGGAATCCTTCACATGTTGGTATTAAAGGAAATGAGAATGCTGACCACGCAGCAAATGAAGCACGTCGCTCTGACCTTACAGATGAAAAAATCCAAATGTTTCAAGATATAATAATTGAAATTAAAAAGTTATCTACCTCAATGTGGCAAAACCAATGGAACAGGTGCACTACCCAACTAAAGTCCATCCAACCAAACATTTTAGGACCTAGAATTGTTACGGAAAGAAAATCGAAGACCATCATTAGAAGGCTTAAAATTGGGCACACCCGGCTAACCCACGGATATCTGATGGTTCCCGAAGAACCTCCAAACTGCCAATATTGCAACTCCCGTCTAAGTGTACACCATATACTTATGGAATGTAACCAGTACGCAGCAGCACGGATCAAACATGGTATCCACTGAAGTTTACGTGATATCTTAAAATCTAAAAACAATATGTCTAATGTGATAGAGTTCCTTAAAAACTCTAAATTATATCACCTGTTGTAATTGTATTATCTATCTATATTCCAGTTTTATAATCATCCGCTAGTTTTTTATTTTCTTTTTTTTTTTAGATATCATCTGTATTGAAATTTATTGAATCAATGTAACTTAATTTATTGTTTTCTGTACTACAGTTCCTCGTGTCAATGACTACAGCAGCCAAGACATGTAATTTGAAATAAAAAAAAAAAAAATAATGATCCTGATTTTTTAACAGTCTTTCTTACCGAAACTTATAACAATTTAATAATAAAGCATCTTCCACTAAAAAAAGTACGATAAACTGCTAAAAAAAATCGGTAATTACAAATTGCTAAAAAGTTAGCTTACTCTAAATTTATTACTAATTCCAATAATAAACCTAGAGACTGCTGGAAAATAATAAATTTCGAAAGAAACAACACAAGATCCAGTTCGGTACAACCTGATTTACCTCCAGACGAAATAAATCAGTTTTTTACTACGATTACAGAGAATATAATTACATCTCTTCCCACTATTAATGTCGATGTCCTCTTCAATTATAGAAATTATGCTTCTCCGAGCAAGTACTTTTTTTTCGTCGCCTTGTTGAAGAAGAGGTCTCACAAATAATAAAGTCTCTTAGTAATGCTAATTGTAGGGACGTTCACGAAATTAATAGCAAAATTTTAAAAGAAACTTACCAAATGGTTTTAACACTTTTCACTCATCTTATTAATTTAATTCTATCAACTGGAGTATTTCCAGAAGTACTAAAATACTGAAAAGTACTACCAATCTACAAATAGGTGCTTTCTCAAAAACTGACAATTACAGACTCATAAGCATTGTTTCTACTTTTGGGAAAGTTATTGAAAAGGTTATCAAACAAAAATTTTATTCCTTTTTTGAGTCAAATAATTACTTATACCACAATATGGATTCAGAAGTGCTCGTTCTATAACGAACGCGATATTTAATGCTGTGAGCGAGTTGATTGAGGGGCTTGAACGCGGCAATCACATAGCAATTTTTCTTTGCGACTTGTCAAACGCTTTTGATTGCGTTTCACACGATATTTTGCTCTACAAATCAAATTACTATGGAATCGGAGATATCCCTCTTAAGCCTATAACTTCTTATCTATGTGGCAGACACCACGCGGTAGTATCTAAAGGTCATCTCTCCGATTTTTTATCCGTAAAACATGGAGTCTCACAAGGTTCGATCTTAGGTCCCCTTTTGTTTATTATTTATGTGAACGATTTGTCTAAATTCAGATCTCCGTACAAAACCATACAATTCGCAGCACACACACACACATTAACACACGAGGTGATCAACCCTACCCCTAGGGACATGTGTATATCATTTTAAGAGTGGGATCCACATGTCCGAAGATCAAACCGGTCTCACCTCGCTAATCGAGGTGGTACCTATCTGACCCCCACGCTTTTCCTCCACCCCTCCTCAACGTGTGGCATACGTGAGGAGGCTTATGATCTGAATATTACTAAAGGTGCCTTGGGTAATGGGACACCTTCCGTTTTTAGTAACTGTGGTTAAGCCACCTAACTGTAGGGGTAGCATAAATATCGGCTTTTCTCCCTATTTACTTTACTGACTCTACAGAAGTTATTCTCGCATGACGTCGGGACTGATGTCTCTAAAAAATCGTGTGTTCTGGACAGAAGGCCACCAGCCGGAGCTAATGACTCTCTGTCCAGAAGTGTAGTGTGTGCTCGATCACTCAGTCGACGATTTGGCAAATAAATTTTGTTCTCCTCTTCGGCTGAATGCTCGAATGTGACCCGGCCACCGAGCCCATGCTTGCCGCACATGGCCTCGATGCTCGGAAAACGCGATGTGATCTATATTGATCCATATTAATGTGCCTGAGGGGCCTATGCCTTGTGGCTAATAACTTAATTTAAATTAGTAACTATATATAAAAATATACATTTTAGTAACCATATGAAATCGTCATATAGTTACTTTTACTTCAACTTTCATTAGTTTATTATTTTTATAGATCATTCATTATGGCGGTTAGCCACTGATTCTGATGACAATACTCCCGATTGTGTGGGGGAGATGGATATTATGTTGCTGCCGGTTCGACGTGACAGTTCCTATTGACAAGATGTGTCAGTAGTTTAAGTGAAGTAGGTGTGTTTATTGTTATTCGATACAGCGGATATATTTTGTTAAGATGAGGAGATGGTAGTTGTTTAGACAGTGAGCGATTTTTTGTTTTTCCCTATCTACTACTAAATCTAACTTAACTATGGAGTGTGCATTCCCATACAATTCGCAGATGATACGACATACGTTATATCAGGAAAAAATAATGATAATTTAAAAATGTTCCATGAGGAAGTTTCTACTAAATCTAGCTCATGGTTTGCTGCAAACAAATTAAAACTCAACTCTGATAAAACGCAAAATTTGGTTGTATCTGCAAGTAATTTACACAATGATCCAGATAACAAAGAGACTGTTAAACTATGGGGAATAACCATAGATAATCGACTCAACTGATCGGCTCATATATCATAACTTAAGAAAAAGCTATCAAGTTCATTAAAAATGACATATTTTTCTTTATTCCACTCTCACCTAAACTACGGTGTAACCATATCAGGCAATTCAACAAATGCACTTCAAATTTTTAGAATGCAAAGCTGTCAGGATTTTAGCAGGGGTTAGTTGTCTAGAACACTGCCGACCTTTCTTTATCAAATACAAAATTATGCCGCTACCTACTCTGTTGATATTTCAAGTTCTAACGTTTAACGTTTACCGTTTTATATTCTTTTTTTAATGCTATGTATTATTTTTTTTGACTTGCTACAAACAATATTTTTATCTGTTATGTAGTCAAATAAATACTCTACTCTACTACTCTATTCTTTACAGCTGTAGTGTGAAAAAAGGACAATGATATGCAGACAAAAAATATTAATGCAGAGAGGACCAACAACACCTCAACAAACGGCGATGAGGAAAAAAGTAGTTCAGAGGTAATATAAATGTTTTTCTGATTTTATTTTAGGTGTAAAGCGACATCACCCTGTATGTTTATTATTTAAATTATTACTGATCCTGTACATTTGTTCAAAGTTAATACATTTGTACTTCATTTATTACTTTTATTGTAGAATTTAACACAAAAAATATCTAGTGGGTGTCCCATTAAGATTGAAACATAGAATAACTGAACATTCTCTGCTTCAAATAAGACTTGAAACTTTGTAACATAAAATACTTAGTTAAAATCTTGTTGTCTTAATTTTAAAATACAGGATGGTCAATTAGAGAATGAAAAAAAATATTGTTGATTTTTTTTTTATTACTCGGTTTAATTTTTTTAAAGTAATTTGAAGGATAAGATACACTTTTTAGTGAAAAACTTCTTTATTTCACTTTACCAGTGCTCTTTTTCTTCTTCACACCGATAACCAACAGATATGTCAGAGACATGGAGATTATATTGCCGCGATCTATATAAAGATGATCAAGGCCAGGAACTTGTTCATCAAACCCTTGAACAAATTGAAGAAGAACTTGATATACTAGAGAATAAAATAAAACTAGCGATCAGTAAATTCAAATATAACAAAGCACTAGGTTAAGGTATGATAACCGCAGACATGCTCCAAGTCACAGAAGAAACCGGAATAAATTTCATCATTTTCTATGTAACAAAATATGACATTCCAAGGAGTGACCCAAAATGACTGGCCAAAATCTACAATAACGACAATACATCAAAAAGGCAGCTTCCATAAATGGAACTATAGAACCATCTCCCTTTTCTCACATGACAGCAAAATAATGCTAAACATACTCAACGAGAGACTGAAAACTTTCCTACAAAGAGAAATACCTCAAGAGCAAATGGGATTTACCAAAGTTAGAGGTATTAAAGAATACCTTCTGAACATAAGACAACTAATAGAAAAGTCTAGGGACTTCAATATCCCACTATGCATTTGTTTTACAGATTATCGCAAAGGGTTTAACAGGGTCAAATGGCAACACTTATGACAGATACTGAAAGAAGTAGGCGTAACACAACACTTAATTACGCTCATATCTGAACTATACGAACACACTACTGAAATAGTTAAAGTGCTTGACATACAAATTCCAAATGTATACTCTTTCCAAATTTATTTTATATTCTGGAGCAATAGCATATTATGAAAAGAGCGCTTGAGCGCCAATAATTAAAATACTTTGGACATATGTTATGAGAGCAAATACAGAAAACGTGGAAAGATCTATTATTCAAGAAAAGGTAAAAGGCCAAAAATCACAAGGAAGATCCACAACAAGATGGATCTCGACCAAATTACAGGAAGATGCAAAAGATCTAAGCATGAGTTAAAAGAAATAAAAAGAGACAGAGATCCTTGGAGACGGACAATAAACGATATCACAATGATCACGACACTCTCTCCGGGGGTCAGGACTGAAGAGAGAGAGAGAAAGAGAGAGAGAGAGGGAGAGAGAGAGAGAGAGAAAGATGAAAATATGGAATATCATATCAAGGTTTATATCTGATAAAGAAAGAAAAGAGAAAGAAGAAAAAAAATATCTTCAACTTCGATAACATTACAAACATTGAACCCTACTTGATGCCCAGTACATTATGATTTTTGTTTCTGTAAAACTGCAAATCACATGAAAGAAATAGAGCTATTTTAAAATCATGAATGTGTTGCTTGTGTGAGTCCATTTTGAGACTATAATCTTTTAATATCTAATATATACCTCTTTAATAAATATAAATAACTTTAATAATTTAAATAATATAAAACATCACTTTTATTTCAACAAACACTAACATATACCTTACTCCTATATCATCTGTTAACATCCCTCCCCTCAAGAAACTTCCTCTCAAGTTGTCAGACAGTTACAACATTGACCGCAGATCACCCATTATCAATAATACGAGATAGTTTGAACTATGTATCACCAATCACTATATAAAAACTCTTGTACCGGAATGTAAGTAGTATTTTGTTTATTTCTAATTTATTACAATTCAACAGATTTTTTTCTCTTACCAATTTGTGGGTTGTTACTTTGGCATATTGGCATAATTACTATAACTTTTTTTATCTATATCCTTATAAGACAGCACCCTAATATGAGCTTTTTATAATTTCAGCATTTAATTTACTTTGTACCACTGACATGATGATGCTTTGCAAATTTTAGAAAGCGAAACCGGTCGTCTTGGGTAGTAAAATTAAATTGATTGTAAGTCTAATTTATTTCTTTTACCTCTTTTAGGGCTATTTTACTTAAGAAGTGAGAACTATAATTTTATTATTGGTTATAACCAATGTATCAGCATGTACGTATGAGCATCTAAAGCAACTCATTAAATTCAGCGTTTAAAGCACTTCAGTCGGAAGCCATTGATATTTCAAATGCCTTAAAACGTTTGAAAATTTATTTGGAAGAATTGGAAAAATATTGACATGAATTTGAAAATTTGCAAAAAAGAAAGCAAATAGTGTAGCAGAAAGTAAGTTTTTTAAAACTCGTCAAAGAAAAGTGAAACGCTATTTTAACGAACCCTACAAAGAGGCGCGTTTTCAAGATCTGAAAAGTTAACCTATTTTATAGAGTATTGGACATCATTATTAATCAACTGTAATCAAGTTTCCTTTCAATGAATGAAATTGTTTCCAAATACAGTGTTTTGTAACCTGACACTTTGCAAAATTTAAATAATACTCATCTAATGAATAAAGTACTAGAATTTGTTAAAATAAATTAAAAAGACATATCTGAATCAGTTGCCAGGGAAATTCTCAGTTTTAGGTCCACCCTTAAAAATGAAATAGAAATGTCAACATGTATTAAAGAACTTACTGATTTATTTATAATAAAAAATCATTTTATTCTCATGCAGCTTTCCTGAAGTATGTGCTGCAGTAATGTTATTTATTATAATACCTGTGACTACAGCTACTGTTGAAAGATAATTTTCGAAATCAAAATTCATAAAAACCTATTTAAAAAACTCTATGGGACAAAATAGGCTAATTCTATTAAAAATTGTGTGGCCCGATCTCAAAACTTTGATCATGTTTTTCACACTTCTGCAGAACAGAAAACTCGGATAAAAGAATTTTAATAATAAATATCTTGTTAATATTAAATCGTTATTTTATTATAAATATGTAATATCTATGCTTTTGAAAATTAGATATTTAACTAAAATGAACTCAATATTACTGTTGGGTAACTATTTTAGTGATGTACTACAATTACAATGTGACGATTTTTCTTAGAGTTACGCCACTGAGTGAGGTTAACACTCGAACAGCAGGTCTTCTGGTGATCTTCCCTTTACTTCTAACTCTAGACCAACCCCTTACCCTATTCCCTATTAAACCAATATTTTATTTTTATTCTTACATAAAATAAAATTATATTGTGAAGTGTATTTAATGAAATATTTATAAAAAAGTGCCTTTTATTTGAATTATGCTCCACAGGCAATATTGCTCACCAACAAGCAGATCGAAAATATAAAAAGAATAAAAAACAAATATATAATTCTAGAAAAAATCTGTTCGATTAATAGAGCTTAATTTTTTTGTTTATCTGTTTCAGAGAGCTCTATATACTATAACTCATCAGAATGTTCGCTATAACATAATCAGCGTGACTGGAGATCCAACATTGAAAGCTAATGAAAGCTTTGTGGCGAAACAACCTCAGTTCGACGTTCCCCCATTACCACCTAGGGCGTCCGTTATCCTCGCTCAATCTGTCTTGCACAAGAAAAAAGGTAAGGTTAATTAGTCAAAGAATAATATAACATTATGCGTACAATGTAGTTGACTAAATTACAGGGGAAGTAATGCTTTTACTATAACAGTCATTGATTTTAATATCAATACATTGGTATCGCATTCATTTAATGTTCGTGCATGGAACACACATTTCGTAAAAAAAATAATAAGAACTGTACAAATAAAAAAGACTGTACAGTAGGCGATATAATGATCTCTATTTATAAAATTTAAATATTATTTTTAAAATTGAATAAACAAATTATACCATAATAAAACACTTCAATGAATTATTATGATTGTTCCTAACGCCACCTGCTAACGTATTAACAAAGCATACATTGTTTACGTCCGACAGACCTGTCAAATTTACACGAAATATTACATTAACAATAAAATATAGATAAATATTATTCGATAGTAAATTGTATTATTATATAAACGAAAGATGTTTAATAATAATAATTGTATTTATATGAAATGATTTTAGAACGAGAAGTGTCAGAAAAATGTAAACATAGTATGATTCAATATTGATATTAATTTGATGACGTTTACATTTTGACAATAGTTACAGATCTCATCTTTTATTTGACAGATATTTTTTAATTTTTTTACTTCTTATTTAATGTCTGTATTTTGTGAGTTATTTTTTGTTTGTCAGCATCTCTGTAACGTAGGTGAAATACACTTGTCTGTGTTTTTATCAAGGGTTTCTTTAAGGTGATTAACAATATAGTATCTGGAAATATGTTCTAAGCCCTCTTATAGATTTACTTTCACCTAACCAAATATTCTTTGTGTCATCTTGTCACTTTCAATCTAGCGAAATGTTGAGATCATGTCGAATTTTTTCACCAGAAGGCGTAGGATTATAACGTAACTTAAACCATTCTGAAAATTATGGATTGATCTGAAAGGACCTCTATAGTTATAAAGTCATCCAGACATATATGTAGTCTAAAATACATTTGACTATTTTGTCATATAATTTTTTTCGAAAACGTGGCGTTAAAAAGTATATCTATTCAGACGCAAATAAAAATGCAAACGAAAAATAATTATGATTGATTAGGATACGTTTGTCTTTCTTGTATTAAAAACTAGGGGAGACTGATAATCTGTTATCTATTTCGTTATTTTTCGTGTAGTTAACCCCTTCTGCTTCATCGTATCCACGTATGGATATTTTTAGGTATGGCGAACTTTACACTCTGTAAAAGTGGTCTAGGGCTCTGTAGATTAATCTGGATCGCAGTAGGACATGGATATCCATACGGAGATATCATGGTTAGCCATTTTTTTTAAATCCCAGAATAATTTGCAAGATCGACGTTCATTCTGGTGACAACTCAACGCAGCGGCAAGATATTTATTTAGTGCACGTTTAGAGTTTGCTGAGAGATTACGTGTTTCTTTTCTTGAATATTAGGTACGTAATTGTGTTTTATATTAGTAAAAATGGTTTTGGAACTTGAGAGTGAAAGTGATTTAAGTTAAGAAATGTCTAATAGTGACTTCTAGAGCGATTCAAATAGCAATTATTCATCAACGGATAAGGAAGAAGTCATTGATGGTGTACAAATGAGCGGCTGGACAGCCGTTATGGATCCGTTTGATGATAAGCTTCCAAGAGATATACCCGAATTTCGCTTTCACTATAACTTTCACCCAGCTATTGACTTTTAAGAGTTTTTTTCTGTTTTGAGTAATTTGTAAGTAGCAGTATTGTTAAAGAACTATGCGAATGAACCGTTCAAAATACTAATAAATATTTTAATGATAATCCACACACCGCCATGAAAGTTTTTGGTCTTACTTATCTCAGTGGATTGACCAAGTGTCCGCAAATTTCAGATTATTGGAGTACAGATAATATATGCACTGGTCCTTAAGTTTTTCATAAATCTGTTATGAGCCGAAATCGCTTTTGGCAATTCTTAAATTCCTAAGATTTTTACCACCAGAACTTGTCAAAAGTAATGCACTGCTTAGCAGACTAGGCATTTTTATGCCTCTTATTATAGATAATTGTCAAAACTTAGTGGACCCAGGACCAGTTTTGGCAATAGATGAGCAACTTATGTTGTATAAAGGTCGACTCCATTCTCGACAGTTCATAAAAAGCAAAACAAGTCGATTTGGCATCAAAATATTTTCCCTACGTCCCAGTGCGTCTGAAGTTCGAGGATACACCTTGAATTTTTGTATATATATCAGCAAGGATATATATGACATATCGCACATTTCAGGAATAGAAAACCTTTCTTCTTCCGAGAAAATAGTACTTTATCTTTGCCAAAGCCTACTGAACAGTAATCGTGAAGAGACTGTAGATAATTGGTATACATCCGATCGTCTTTGCGAGTTTCTATTGACACAAAAGACTTTCCTTACAGGCACTATTCGACCAAATAGGGGCGTTCTAAGATAATTACCATTGATTTCATTAAATAAGTAACAATCATGTTTTGTTCACAAGGATATGCTCCTTTCAGTTCGCTACAAGGACAAAAAATACCTTTATTTGCTTACCAGTAAACATACTGCAGGATTTTGCGAAAGAGAACGAGATGTTGTAGGAGGAAATGTTCTCTATTATAACAAACCGAAACATATTGAATTCTACAATCAAAATATGGGATCAGTTGATGCAGTGGACTAAGATGTTGACCTGTACAGTCCTTTGCGTAAATCCTACATGTGGTTCACCAAAATAGGTTTGCACCTTTTACATCTTACGCTATTGAACTCCAGGTATTTTACTAAGGGTATTTTACAGCCAAGCCCATCAAAAACAAGTTTCAATGTATAAATATACAAAATTCTGCTGCCGGGGGATACTTCTGAAATATAGTAAAGGATATCAAGAAATGAATGATAAAAAAAATTAACCCACTACATCTGGAAAACCGTTGCATGCAATGGCCGATTTTCCGAAAGAAATCCAAAGGAAAAAAGAGGGCACTACGAAAAGTTTGTGTAGTTTGTAAAAGACGTGGAGTACGTAAGCTAACGAGAAAATATTGCATTGCTTGTCCGGAGAAACCTGGACTTTGCTAAGCGGGACATTTTGAAAGTTTTCATAAGTAATAAAAATAATGTTCTTTTATTTTTTACTTTGTTCAAATAAATTTAAATTGGTCACTGTCTTTTTATATAAGTTTTATTTTTTAATATTTGGCGTGACTTTATTAACTTAATACATAGATACATTTTAATGATATTCGGATGTGGATATTTTGGTAGTACAATTGATATCCAAGGGTGGATATACTGGTACACCCAAATATCCTTATGTGGATATTTTGGTAAACACTATAAATTGTCATATAAATTCAAATCGCTCCTCACATTTTTTGGCCCCTATAGGTGAATATCTCTTCTATTCATTACATTATAACTACATCATAACTAGGTGATCATAACAGATGATGTTAACAAAAAAAAGATATGATACTCTATTACAATAGTACAAAAAGACGAACTAACCGTTGGCCTTTTGCATTTTTTATGAATATTATAGACGTGGCAGGAGTAGCCTCATTTATTACTTGGACAAATTTACATCCAAAATGGAACGAAAACAAAAATAAAAAGCGAAGATTGTTACAACGACAGCAGAACAACTAGTGTTGCCTCAAATTTTGAGAAGAAAATCAAGAGGACTACAATGTGAAACAAAACAGTGTAATAAAAAATGCTTACAGGAAGTTGAACCACACAATAAAAAGCAAACACTAGAAAAACCTCCAGTTTTAACAAGGAAAAGGTGTTACATGTGTCCAACAAAAAGGACAGGACACAAAAACAAATTTGTGAAATATGTAGTAGAAATGTGTGTAACGATCACTGTATAAATAAAAAAGTTTGTAAGTATTGCAATAAAGAAAAATAAATGACTAATCTATGGTTTTATTATTTTTAGTGTTATTTTTAACCTAATACAATATAACCAAACAGCAAAAGTCAGAGAAAACAACGAACTTTCGGAGGAAGTAGAGATAAAAAGAGGCCTAAGGCAAGGTTGCATACTCTCCCCCTTATTGTTCAATCTATATTCGGAAGAAATAATTAAAAAATCACTCGAAAATGTAACAATTGGAATAAAAGTCAACGGCCGATCCATCAACAATATCAGATATAAATAAATATAAGGGTGAATGCTCGAATAAATGAACTTTGATCAAATAAAAGGCATATATCGAGCACAGTGTATTATCCAGTAAACACAATTTTAACATCAACACTGGTTCATTTATCTTACATGACATTAGTAGAAAGAAAAACTATATGGAGTTGGATTTATTGGAAGATTTGGAGATTACAAGGGAAACAAATGGAAACTCTCACTGTCTTAATACTCAAATTAATTTAAATTGTACTAAATTTAAACCTATTTTTAAAAACTTTATTACAGCTTCACCTCGTAGGGGACACAGCTCGACTGTTTAGACTTCCTGCACTGAGCACATCCATATTAATTTTATAGTTCTACCATTGACTGTGGGTTCAACTGAACTACTTGGATTACACACCATTTATATCCTTTGCTTTCAATTTTGATTTTTAATTTTTAGTATTTTAATTACATAGTCAGATTTCTTCCTTTCTACATTACAGATAGTGCTTGGTGGACCATTTTATTGTAGTCAACTACCCACTGTCTAATATATCGTTTAGTGTTTTTCTTGCATTCTTACTTTACGTCGACTTCAGTTGCTCTCAAACTAACACCCTAATTATTATAGACAGGTTTGAGTGTGAGATCTGGATTATTCAATCTACTTAAAAAATATTCTATATAATTTTATATTTCATCAGTGACCTCCTATAGTAGTGTCAGTTGGACTTTTGGTCAATACTTAGTTTCATAGAATTTTTAAAAGGTGCAGATCACATATCTATGATTGTGACTGCTCATCCAAGCTGTCATTTGTCACATGTCACCCCGACATTTCCGTTAGATCGGGAGCTATTCTGTCTCCGGCTTAGGCACGCAATGTAACTTCTCTTTAATAATTTTAAAGTGTTTGTTTGTCCTTTTGTAGTGTAGTGTGATGTACAATTATATGTTTATGACATTTTGTTCTTGTCAGATAGGCCGCAATTGACGACGTAAGTCTATAAACGTTAATCACATAAAAACTCTTTATCAACCATAAACTTCGAGTTTTTATCGAAGTTAATCAATTTCTTTAGTTATAAAAAAACGTTTCTTGGCTTATTTCAGATGCCCCTGAAGATGATCTAGGGATCGAAAGTACTTGGGCAAGATTAAATTAAACTGTGCTCGATATATGCCTTTTATTTGATCAAAATATCAGATATGCCGATGATACTATACTAATTGCAGAGAATATACAAGATCTATAAACACTTTTAGATAATGTAGTAAATGCTAGTGAGGAAAGCGGACTAACGCTTAATGCTACTAAAACAAAATTTATGACAATTTCCAAAACACAACAACAAGACATTTTAAACATAACAGGGGTTCCAATAGAAAAAGTAAAAAAAAAATACAGATATCTTGGTACAATTATTAATGAAAATACAGAAGAAATAAAAATGAGAATTGGACAAGCTAGAGCAACATTTAATAAGATGAAAAAAGTATATTATGCAGTAGAGACCTTAGTATGCAACTTAAAATAAGAATATTACGTTCATATGTGTTTTCGGTGCTGCTGTATGGGGTGGAGGCCTGGACCTTAAAGAAAGAGGTGAGCGATCGACTTGAAGCATTCGAGATGTGGACCTATCGAAGAATATTAAAAATAAGTTAGGTAGACCGAATAACAAATGTTGAGGTCCTCAGAAAGATAACAAAGGAAATGGAAATCATGAATACGATTAAGATAAAAAAGTTAGAATATCTCGTCCGCATTATGAGAGGGGATAAATATGTGTTGCTACAAACCATAATGCAGGAAAAAATACAGGGAAAACGAAGTATTGGAAGAAGACGCATCTCCTGGCTCAACAATCTCTCAAAAGTGAAAATAGCTGTGATGATTACCAACCTCCTTAGAGGAGACGGTACCTAAAGAAGAAGAAGAAGAAGATATGACAAAGTATTAATTTGTAAAAGTAAAATAATAATATTCTATTGACTTATGCGTTTTATTCATTTTGTAAAGATTGTTTCTGTCGGTCTTTTATACATGAGCTACTAATTACCATAATTTTTTCTCAGAAGGGTTTTCACACAATAATGAAAGGCAACAATACCGTAATCTTTTTCCAGGGTATGCGTAAACATGAACCCCTCTTTTCGAATAAAATGGCCTGGTAGATTAACAAAAGTTTTTATTATTTATTAATTAACTCTTTATTTGGCTCAAAATGTTTATTACTTGTGAATAAATATTTTTTCTACAAAAGTTTTCTTGCATTACATTATTTTGTGCAAATCCTTCAGTTGAATCACACCCTCGAGATAGACCGCATACTAAAGTAGCACCTTTTTTTTAATCTAGACAATTTAAATTAACCTTTAATAAAAAATAAAAAAGAATATTAGAAATATATGGGTAAATATGAATAGTACACTTAAGAATAGTGGTGGGACCAACGGACCCGAGTTGCCGGGTTATGTAAGTAAAATGTGTTGCCCGGATAAGGGTTAATAAATTTTTATTTTTGTCTATTTTTTTGAGTAATTTTGAATTCTGGTGATACAAATAGTTTTCTTATAAATAATATTACCATTATTCAATTAATATCTCATAAAAAATATTTCAATTTTAATTTATAAATCCTAAAAAAAATAATGAATGTTAAAAAATATTTATTACAGTGTATGTAGATTAAGTTTCATAAAAGAATTCATTTGTCTGACTAACCGAAACAGGAACAGGCTCAACCTGCTGATTTTCTTGGTTTTTACATGTTACGCAATTAACCGAATATAATGTTCACGATTTTAGTCATTCATTTCCTCGAATGTCAGGTGTGGAAATATACCGGACATCCGAGATTTTCATCATCTTCATTTCATACCGCTGCTGTTAATGTCACATTACCAAAGATAAATGATCCCTAAGTTCGTTACGTTGCGTGAATCAAGAGGATTATAAACCGGAATATTAAGCGCAGCAGGGAACAAATTGATGAAGGAATATGTGAAATATTTTCCCACTTTTGCCGACATTAAGGAGCTGTTAGTAATAATTTTATAGACAAAAACGATCATTGCAAACTGTAACGCAACGCGCGTTAATATACTGTTTTGAATTTCATTAAAATTTAAATTAATTGTTTTAACGAATGAATTATTCGAATTATCTAAAACTTATTTCCGTAAAGATATTTTTCGGCTTCACTGGTCCACAACCAATCACCAATCCATTATTTCTTGTTGTAATATCTAAAAAATAATTTCAACTAAATTAGAAAATTGGGCGGACGAATTTACAGCCGAGGTGGAAAATATACGCCATGCAACAACGATTTTGGCATACGATACTTTTTACATCATTGATATGTATTGGTAATCCAATATCCTTACTTAACTGTTTAGGTAATAATTGTTTCGACATGTCAGAACACATGTAGTGTAACATAATATTGTGTTTACATAAAAGGAGTGACAACTAATAAATGGATGAAAGAGACGTGTTATGATATTCCAAAAATATATTTGATACTAAAGGTATATTTAATGCAATTTGCTAACATAATTTAAGTATATCAACTTATATGTTATTATTTATGGTTGGTAACTTCAAAATTACTGGACTCTGCACCATAAAAACTATTTCAATTAGTGTGTCTGTAATTATTAAAATTCTTAATATTCTGTAATAAAAAAAACTGTGCCCTTCAGTATTTTTAAATATGTTAATGTAGAGGCCACAAGTTATGGCCACTTTAGGCACTTTTTTTAACTATTTTTCCATTGAGAAATATGTAGGTACGATTCGAATCAAATATTTTCGCTCAATGCCATTTTTACTTTCGAATCAGCTCTATTGAAAATCATATAACGTTTAATATTATTAACCACAAAAATCGCTGCTTTTGGCCATCTGTTTTTATTTTTGGTCATATAGTTTCCCCCCTTTTGGTCACCCAAAAACTTGTTAAAAATAGAGAAATAAGTTGATATGTATGTATATGCTTAAATATACAGGGTGTGTGCTTATTATATTGTTGTAGGTAATACAAATAGATAAAATTTGCGAATTAAAAGCGACCATAACCTTGTTCACGGTAATCCTAAGTTAGAAAACAGTGAGAAAAAATAATCTACGTTTTTAACTTTAAACGTTATTTTGCCAATAAAAACCTTCCTTCCAATAAATCTTACTCTCCATCTATCCCACTCTATTCTTTTCAACCCAACTTCATATCTTAACCACTGTACCCAATTTTTTCCATGCTTCTTTTTCGACACTTCCAAATTTACATTAGATCATCCGTCATCCCTCCCCCTTCCAGATTATGAAATTCTCATTTTTCTTTTCTACACAACTCCCTCAGGGTTTGGTTTTCGGTCCTCTGGGGACCTCAGCCTTCTGTAGTCTATCCGCTTATCACAACTTTCCCAAAAACACCTTAATTTTCATTCTCTTTACTCAAATTTAACAGAGCCACCTACAACAATTTTATTTTACTATTATAGTCAATATAGACCAACAGTTCATTCAACTTACCAACTTATAACTTAATCTTTTATTTTCCTATGTACCTAGTGTTGCTTTATAACAGATAGGGCCTTTTCTCAAGTTATAAGTTGAGTACATTATGATCAATATATTACAAAACCACTCCCAACCATCAATTTTTGTCCATTTCATATACTTGTCAACACACAAAATAACTACATCACTCAGTCTGTTAACACCTAATCAGATATTTATATTCATGAACTTGTAACTCAAGAAATTTTACATTTACCAGGTACCAAATGTTGTTTTTTGACATACAGGGCCTAATATAATTGAGTTATAAGTCAATTTTTACATGAACTTTATATTACAATAGTTTTATTTCATTCATTGAATAACACTCTCACATTAAATATATTAATTCCTATACTTTTCAAGAACCAAACTTTTCACCTGTGTCTAGTTTCCATTTTCCAGGTACCAAATGTTATTGAAACATAAAGGGCCTTATATTAGAATCTTTTTCATCACCCCACTTGACACTGTATAGTTGGTTGCCTAACTATAATCACATAATTTTCTCATCACAATTTCATCTCATATACATAACTTAAAACAACAACATTGATGGTTGATACTGTTATAAATTTTTAATTTTATTTCAACTTTCACAATTTAAATATATTACTTCATATATTAACGGTGGCTTCTGTCTTAAATAGACACATACAGTTACACTGACTGCTCTGTGATGACTTCCGTCATAACCTTTTGAGATTGTCATTTCAATCAGTTGCTTTAATAAAGTCCTCGTAGACATACCGTCTCAGGACTTGCAACTTTATGTAGAGTCATATGTCGCCATGTTACCAATCCAACGGTAACTTTACCATCCTATTTGTAAACACGACATAATGTAAACTAAACTTTACATATTAATTTTTAAAGGGTTTTTACCCTCATATTTAGTGGCTACATTCATGTAATATATTGTAAGTATTAACCACATTTCACATTAACCTTAGTCAAAATTTAAATCTTTTCATGTTCTTTTTAATTAAGTGGTTAAATATTTTAGGACACTGATGATGGAATACTTATTCCGAAAACGTTTTGTCTTTTTAACATAGCCCGACGGGGTTTTTTATATACCTTTTTATAAAGGATTTTATTGGAAAATTTTTTATTATATGGTATACAGCCAAATACAGGAACTTAGTTTCCTTGTGGATTTTAAACGTTAAATTTTTTTTTAATTAATTTTGATATCTATTTTTAAAAATGCAGTCTAAACAAAAGACTCTTAGAGGGTTTTCAGACGAGGATACTGTATGCGAGATACTGTATGCGAGATACAGAATTTTCGATGGCTGCTGTATCGGATTCACGGGCATGCTCGTCAGTATGAAAATAGTAGCAGTGCAGTGCGGTTATATTTTTGGATTATGGATGTAGAAGAGTGTGTTATGCTGTGGTACATATTAAATAAAAAGAAAAAGAAACTGAAAAGACGACGTAATTTGTGGGTTTATCCTATTGTAGAATTAAGAGAAACCAAAGGAACGTATAGTTTGCTGTATCAAGATTTATTGCAAGATCCATCGAAGTTTTTTAATTATTTTTGAATGTCTGTGAAGTCGTTTGAAGAACTTCATAAAATTTTGGAAATTCAATTTAGTAAAAAAGACACAACTATGCGTAGAATTATTTCATCAAAAGAACGGCTTTCTATGACTTTTTAAAGTTAAAGTCTATGACTTAAATTTAAAATAAATATGTGCACTTATCTCCAATTTGTAAATTGTTTACCTCGCCCTAAATAAAAAATGACCGTATTCCTTTCACAATAATGTAGTTTGATATTCGTTAAATAATCAAAATTCCAATTAGCAAACTTTTAAACCTAAACTGTATACGTATGAAACAAAATATTACACTATTCTACTATGTATTTATAATAAAAACATGTTTATTTCTTACCATATTCATTTTGCTGTACTGCAGTCATGACCTCAAAATTGTCGCTTAGAATTTTCGACCCAGCACTGCTGCTTTTTATTTCTATTGCAGTAATCTGGCGCTGCTGTATCCCATAGACAGGGGTTTGATTGTACCAAACAAATAAATTTGTCATTATCAAATACAGCACGCTCCATTATTTAACTATATTCATAAAACACCTTCTTTCTTTCGTTCCTCATTCACAATTATTCGACAGAAAATCGCGCGTCTATGGAATGTGGTGCAAAAGTATTCGTGCCTGAAAGCGTTCATTTAACGTAATGATTCTTCTGTATCTGGCATACGCATTCGGTCGTCGGCGACAGGAAGGTCCTCGATACTGAATTCGGTATCTCGCATACTGTATCCCTCGCGCATCCCGTGTGAAAAGCTCCATTTGAGTCTATGTAATATCTGCGTCTCGGATACGCGTATCTCGGATACAGTATCCTCGTCTGAAAGGGGGCTTACCGATTTTCAAAAAAATTAGTCAAAATATTAAAAATTCGGCATATGAAGCTGTTAGAGCTTTGCATATTATTGCATATGGTGACGAAGGAGTGCCGCGACAAACAAGAAAGAACTTGCGGAATGTTTCAGGCTTTTCATGGGATAAAGACGCCAGCGAATATGCTGATAAGATAAAAGACGTAAAACATAAACTAGGTATGCCAGTGGGTATTGTGGCTTTGGTATGGAAAGAGCTTACGTAATATTGTCAAACCCATTGCCGAATCATAGCTATTAAAAGACGAAAGAGTTAACGACGTTGTGGGGAGTGTGTTCGATTTTAATTCGTAAACTATTCTCTGTAATTCTTATGTATCAATATCAATCTTATGTCTGTAAATAACACCATTACAGTTTGTTTTTGTGTAATAAAGACTTCCAGTATTGACGGGGCTTTAATTCTAATGTTACTGCCTTTTTAAATAATAAAGAACTACTAGGTACATGGTAATACTCGAGCTTTTAAATATAGTAACAGTTATTTTCAAGATCTAGAATAAAAATTATCTGATAAAGTGGATCAAATCAAATCGCAAAAAAGTAGTAACTCACCGGATAAAACTAGGTTTGTTAATAAAACTGCTAAAATACTAATTTAAAAAACATTTTTGAATTTTTTAATTATAAATTATTATAAACAAATTAAGATACAGATACCCAGAAAAATGTAACAAGAAAATAAAGTTACCAATGTGATGTTTTGGGTGATATTATAATTGAGTTATAAAGAAATAGTTAAGTTTTACATTTTACTTAGATTTTAAATTCCTGATCTTTTGTTCATATTAGTATTAGTTTTGCTAATACACACTATTTCTAAAAAGGTCCTTTTAAATTTATTACCTTCATTACACAGTATTTTATTGTTATCAAAATCCATTATAATATGATCTTCGTCAATCACGTGCTCTGCCAAAGCACAAGATGGTTTTTTTATTCTACAACCACTTATGTGAGAAATAATACGATTTGATAGATTTTTTCCAGTTTCACCAACATATACAGCTTAACACTGAGTACCATTAATGCTGTAATACTAAATTTGTTTTCTCCAATTTATCTATGATATTTAGCTTTTGAATATAAAGAAGAAATAGGTTTGATGTTTTTTTGTTGCTATTTTTATATTGTCAATAACCTTTAGTATTTTTATTAATTTAGGTGTTCATGATGGGATATAAGGCAGTGAACGATAAAAGATGCTCTGATTATTAAACTGAGATTTCGCAAAAAATGGTGTTAAATTATTACTAATACTGATAATATTAATATGTAGCATACGTGGAAGATAAGAGTTCTAAATTAAAACAGTTTTTAACAATTGAAGATCTTCCTGTAGGTAATCAGGATGAAAAAGCCTTAAAACACATTCTTTTAACTTACAAGTTAAAACTTACAAGTTTATTAAAAATTAGATTTTTTTCATATCAAGTCATTATATTTGGGGAATTGATAATTTTTGTAATCTCTGAAAAGCCGATGTTATAATGATTTATCTCAATAATCATAATTTTCATTCATTATTAACTAATAGATGAAATCTAACCGTACATTGAGATCCGTGTCTTCATTAGAATAATACCGTATTTGATTAAACATAATAATATAATTAGTTGTGATTCATTCATCCAAGCAAATTGAATGTAATTTTAAGGCCACCGCCTTTCTGACGTAAATGGGTTAAAACATTAAAATATTAATATATGACTGTAAACCATAATTGATATAATAATTTAATACACTGGTAGACAACAAATCTAGACATCATATTTGTACATTTACTTCAAATAATACGCTCCTGGACAAAATGTTTCAAAAATTGTTTTGATTGTTTGAGTGGAAATATTCTTTCGACAAAAGTTATCAACGTATTTGCAGCTAATTGTGCTACAAAAGTATTATCTTCCATTTCTTTTATAACTATGTTCACTCTTCTACGTATACTAGTAATTGTATGACTACTTGTAGTAGTTGCAGGTGCTATGCAAGCATCTATACTCTCTGGGTATTCGTAACACAGATGCCCAGAGGGTAGCAAGTAGGTATAAAATACACAGCCATAAAAATAATGACAATGTGATGTGTGATGTTTAGACAACAACTAGTTGCTGTCCTGCGACTGTCGTCATGTAAATTTACTGTGCAGCAAAAAGAATTGTTACATGTAGCACAAAGTTACATGTTACAAATCCTGTAAATATCAATATGGAAGGCTGATTTTTTTGGGACAAACATTGAACACATTGGACATTGGAGCGATTTGAGGGTATTTCATCCTATTATCCCAATCAGTATTCCCCTTCAGGTAAATCTATTTCTACTAAACTCAGGTATATTATTATATACTAAACTCAGATACTTCATAATCAAATAAATTTCAATAGAGCATAAAAACAACCTACGACTCTTTCATTTGTACATGAACTGTAGAATGCAATAAAAACTAACGGGAACTATTGATAAATTTCAAATAAACAATTATCACATACCATCAACAGTATCTAATACAATACAAGACCAATAAAAAACGTACATGTATTTAAAGGAATGGCACACGATTTTAACGCTTGCCTTTCGAACATATGGTGTCAAAATAGTGTTTAATTTTTAAGTTAACGGTTATACCTAATACTGATATAATAGCTTTATTTATTATTATACTGTTACAAGGTCGCTATTTATTGTTAAGGATATAGGTTAAAATAACGAGCATATAGTATGAGGCAAATAAAACGTCGGTAACTTTAAAACTAGTTGTGTTTGAAAAAAAAAATCTTGAAAACTGTTAATTTTTAATGTAACGCGCTTATTCTCTTATTTCGTAGGTCAGTTAGTGAGACTGGTGGCGTCAGTTGATAACTTTTTAATAGAGATACATCTCTAGAAATTCTCGTACATGATTTATTAAGTATTTTAATTGTCTTTAGAACCGCATAAAGAATTATAAGTAACTGGAGTTTTAAACTGTTTAACAAAATGATAATATTTTGCCAATACATTTTGTGAAATATGCACAATATTTTCTACAGAAACTAAAATCAGAAATAGATTTTAATCCCAACACTTTGGTTACTATTGACAACATTTTTTAACATTATATATTGACAACAATTCTTAGTTAAACAATGACTTATACAAAGAAAACTTTGGGCCAGTTATGGATTCTATTTTACCTCCATTATTAGAAGATATACTCCTGTACCGTGGAGGTAAACAGTCGTATATCCATAATGTTTACATTTGCAGGAAAGCGCAAAACATAGAGACTAGTCAATAAACTATAAAACATTTTGTACTTTCATTTTATTGGTACATTACACTACGTAAATGGAAATATATTACTAGATATTAGTATTGTTAAGAAATGATTTACCTGGTGTACGTTATTGGTAGTTACGACTTTTTACCTCTATGTCCTTAAACAGGTAACATGCAAAATAAAAATCGTAAGTGATGACAAAAATGTTATATTCTGTGTTTAAAAATGCAAAAACCAAATCACAATGTTTGAAACAAAAAAAAAACTCGTTAAGTAGAAAAAATATAAAACCTAAATATTTTTACTTTAGTTGTCGCTGTCACTGTCACCTGCTTGCTGCTTTGAAATTGACAACTACTGGCAAAGCTTTAATAAATGTTTGTATTTTTTTTTGTGATACCTTTACAATTTGGACGCATAGCAGGCAATTGATCAGGGAATGGTATTTGAGTTCTCGCTGATCTTGATAAATTCAAACTCATAAAATTTTGGTTTGTAAAGTTTGTTTTATAAAAAATAATTAACGGCAACGCAGCGCGAATTTGAAAGTGCACCACAGTTGAAATAAGGAACTCTTGTTTTTCATTATTCCGTTTTTTACCAATACATGGTAAGTGAGGTTTGGCATACAATATTTCGAAATTTTTGAAATCCGATACCTCCATTTCAATTACAGTTGCACCTGTAGAGCGGATTAACTACTGCCAGTCCCAAGGCGTAACTATTTCCATAGTTGCTTGTTTTTTTAACGTCCTTTCAATTAAACCACATGGAGGCAATGATATGCCTCCATGTGGTTATGCCCTTTCAACAAAAACTTGTGGTCTATTATTTTTAAATTTGGACATATTTTTAGTTGCCATAGGTAACTGAACATCATCATTATATTACGATTTTGACTGGGACAATTGTCAGACCAAATAATTAAATATTCTACCGTAGCAATTTTACTCCACTTCAATAATGCTGAAGCAATTTCATGTCCACCCCTTCCAGCTTTCGATTCGTCCCACTCCTTGTTTGTGGTGGAATCATAAATTGTCAGGTTTAGTATCCATAGCTTAAACGAATAAAAGCTTTGATTATTTGTACAGGCTGATAGTGTAGACCAAAAATGCCAGATATATAATGCATCAACAACTTGTCGTCGTTAGCTGCAGTTAATTCATACATCGTTTATTTCTCTAATAATCCTACTAAATTCCAGATCGAAGTTTCTACAATTTACTCTGAGATTGGATTTACTCTGGTGCGACCGCAGATGGAAGTTAGATCACATGTAAAATCTCTTCCAAAGTCTCTGAAAAGATTCCAAGGTAATGCAGCATCAACCAGTGACAATATACCTATAAAAAGGCACGATGCACTATATTATGTTCACGAGCAAAAGACATTAAATGAAAGAGTTGTTGCAAAAATTGCAATAAAAATATGCCCAAGCCATATGAACACAATATGTGATGTATGCTACCGAGGCTAGTGAATTTATTCTCAGTTTGTTTGTTGTTCTTTATATATAATACAAATTTTTTGGTTTTACCTTTTTTACTTTATTTTTTTTTTATTTTATTTCTGTTGTTCACAAATTTATTCCTAAAATCTATGTTTATAAAAAGTCAACGTCTGAATATGTAGAATCTAATATTTGTTGAAATAGTTTTATTTTGTGACAGACTGTTAACATTCTGTACCTGAAATATAAAAAAAACGGGTGTGGCAGTCCAGTGGGACTGCCGGTAGAAGTTATACTTCTATACACGCGTTCGCCGTTAAAAATTTATATAAGAGTCAATCTGCACAATCATTACATATGTAATGCTATAGGTAATAGTGAGCAGAAAGAGAAAAAGAATTAGTTATATAGGTATATGGTGCATCGTTTGCTGTATATAAACATTTGACCTGTAATAGGAGTATAGTAAATGAAGGATTGTATCAATATTTTAATGAAAATATATATTTTTATTTTTATATATGTATAAAAGGAGTTGAAAGCAAAAAAAAATTTACACATACTCTGCAGTAAAATTCATTGTTTATTTTGTTATTAATATAAAAATTACAATACAATAAATACACTGCAACATAATTCAATATAATAATACAATATAAATTAAAATGTAATATTCATAAGTATTTAAAACTGCCAATATACGTAACTTACTTTACGAAGATAAAAATAAAAAGCCAACAACTCGGATTATGTTGTAAATTTTCATTTTATTTTAAAATTTATGTTTTTTGCGTATATTAAATATATTTAATAAGATTAACGTGAGGTCTTTAAATATTTCAAAAATAAAAAAGGAAATTCATAATTGGGATTCGAACTCACAACCACCAGCGTATGAACCAAACACGTAAAGAATTTGCCAATTAGACATGACACTAACGGATTTCAAAACTGACAGTTCTCGGTAAAACAGTGATTATTTTAAAATACAAAAGCCTAAAATAATTATAAACGTTTAATTTTAAATAATACAAAACATATCACATAAATTATAATATTAATACATATTATATTATATATAATATTATATATATACAATATTATATATATTAAATATATATACAAAAGGAAAATTTTTATTCTCGAGAGAGGAAGAGAGAGAAAATATATCTTCTGTCTCTCTCTTACTCATTATCTTACATATGTGATGGTTTTACAGATTCACTCTCATGCAAATTTCCAACGCCGACCGTGCGTATAGAAGTATAACTTCAAAAAGTTTGGGATCTATTACTTTAAACAAAAAGTAAGATAAAACAATGGGGTGCTGTAGACACCCCGCGAGTTGACACGTTCATGAAATAGGCGCGATTAACAGAGGGTTAAAGAACCACATCCATTGTTTCTGCGTGTATGTATTTTTCTTCGCTGAAGAATATTCTCATAGTATCAGATATCAATATCATGACTGATGGGCAGTGAAAAGAAAAAATGTCATTTTCTACATTGATAGCCATTTATCGCCGGCATCACAAATGTTGTAATGGTTACTGCTTGGATATTATTAACTTCTTCAACGCCTAACTATGCGGTACCATTTTTATGGGCATTATAAAATACCGTGAGTCAATATAATTAAAACCAGTTTTTCTAACGCTCGATGGCGTGTGTGCTCGGAACAAAAAATTAAGGGCAGATCCCTAGCTACGAGATGAAACACAACAAATTAGCTTTCTCAGTTCTGGTCAACGATTAATTTTCTTCATTGGCGTAGTAATAACCTAGAACAAAAAAAGGCTTTTTTATTCTGCAGTATAATAATTAAATCTTAAAAAACTCTATATTTAACTTCTGCGCTTTAATGAGATTCTGTTGTATACGATTTTATTAGTAATTAGACTCAACCGCTGCATAATCAAAGTATAAACTTTATTCATTTACTTAGTAAAGTCGATTAACGAAAAGTATGCACGATTTTGGTAATAATTTGCAGAAAAATTCAATATAACATTCAACAAAACACACTATGAATTTTAAGGTATATTTAATATATTAAATAGGTAAAACCAAAACCAAAACAGAAACTGTCAAAATATTTTATTGAGAGATGTCAATAATTTCAGCTCCGAATAAAAAGTGTTTTGTGTTTGTTTAAGCCAACAATTGAAAACAGGTTAAGGTAAAACCGGATGAGATGCCGCACCTTTCTTCTCACATTAAAAAAATGAACATAGGTTTAACCTAAAAAAAAATTCTAATCTCCAGGTTATTCGTTGATCATTACTTCAACGTATATCCCATATTAATAAATGTTGTGTAAAAGGGTTTTTTGTGTATTATCGGAAAACTAAAGAAACTTACTTTGGCCATCTTACCCACCTGGGTGGGTAAGATGCCGCACAAGGGTAGGGAGAGATGGCTTATGGAAATTAACATAAAAAAACAGTCTACACGTAAATTTTTATAAAAATAAAACACTTACAATTTATTTGTTAGTTTTAATTTGTTTTTTCAATTCTGCACGGCCACACATATTACACCTTACTTCATACAATGTGCAGGTTTCATGCATCCATCTAGCACACTTGATGCACTCAAGCCAATCTGCGTTAGATGTTGTTGTGTTATAATTTTCTCTTATAATAACACTCTACACAAACATTACTGTCGTGCACCGACTCGTCCTCACTTGAACTTAAAACAAAGTCAGACTCAGATGAAGAACTGTCTTCTTTTCGAGCATATTTTTTTTTCTTTTTATAGCCTCTTACATTTGCATTCTTTTTTTTATTACTATTTTCAGTTTTCTTCCCTTTAGTTAATTTCTTTTCTTTATCTTTTTTTTTCTGTCAACAAGAGCCAAGCATTTCTTGGTTTTGTCAGCTATTACTTCTGGCGAGGTTAACACCTGAGCTGACTGTTTTCTTGAAGATGGCTTCCTTGAAATAGGTGTGGGAATTGGGGAAACCTCGAGAAGGAGTTTTGTCGGAGTTGACTTTCCCCGCAAACACGGCAAGTTATCTTTTATGGGCGTGACGATGATTGTAGTGACTTCTTTAGAGGTCGATGGTGTGGTCAAATCTTCTTTACCCATTAAAAAATTCTCAGTGGCTACGTCTTGGTTTGCAAATGCTTCTTCAAGTGTTGCATCAGTGACAGTGGAAGGATCAGTGACAGTGGAAGGATCAGTGACAGTGGAAGGATCAGTGACAGGAGAAGGATCAGAACTGGTTGATGGGACAGGAATTTCGTCTTCATCATTTGATTCTTGGTCAGATGGTGCGGAATCATAGTCTGTCCTTGCGAGAAATGCGTCTTCGGGAATAGCTGAAGGTTTAAAAGGGTAGACTCCACATGCCCTGAATCCTGAAATACCTGTCTGCACAGTTGCAGATTTTGACCAAGCTTGAGCAAGCAGTTCTCCGAAATGACGCCTCTCTAATTTCTTTCCAGGATTAGCGTTTCCCCACTCGCTTGCTGCGAGTGGGCCTTTAAGTGCTTAAAAAAGGACCTGTCGAGTGGTTGTAAATATTGCGTGGTGTGGCTTGGTAGACATAGAACTACAACATCATTATTGGAAGCACATGTCAAAATATCGGGAGAGTTTGTATGTGAGCCATGACCATCTAAAAGTAACAAACACTTGCCTGGTGGTTTTCGTGGGTTAAAGTGATCTCGAAACCACTTCATGAATATATTTTCATCAATGTAGGCTGATTCCTTTCTCATTTCGATAGCCGCTCCTGCGGGCATTAATTCTTGCCGAATTTGTTGTTTTTTGATACCTTTAAAAATACAGAAAGGAGGTAAGAAGGCACCTTCAGCATTCGCGCAAGCTACCACTGTTACCGTCTCTCCTCTTTCCGTTGATTGTCGTGACATGTACATCGCTGCCTTTTTTAGCCACAACAATGCCAGGTTCATTATTTAGTTATAGGCCTGATTCGTCTACGTTCCAGATGCTACCAGGTTTGTTGATGAGGTGGTGTTCAGTTAACGTTTCATGTAAGAGCTCGAAGTATTCCTTATATTCCTTCTTGTTCATGCCTTCTGCTCGAGCATTGGATAATCCTTGAGCTTTGCGAACCGAAAGAGTACCATTCCTTCTCATAAACAACTTAAACCAATCTGCACCAGCAATTCTTTTTGCTTTATTAAAGTTGAGCTTTTAACCCATCGCCTCAGCAAGGTTAAAGGCTATTTTCCTTACAGCTCTTCTTGTAGGCGCAAATCCACGAATTTGTAATGCATTAATGTATTGGACCAATTTTCGCTCAGCGTCATAACCAAGCAATGGTGCAGGACCCATTGCTTGCTTTAAAAAATTGTTTTTTGCTATTCTGTTTCTTAAGGTTTTTTCGGGAACACCGATCGACTTTGCAGCTGATCGGATACTGACATTTTGGTTCTGTATAAGATTTGTGGCAGCATCCAAATTAGTTTGGGTCCGCGAACCTCTATTTGATACTCTTTTATAATTAGTTGGAATTTTCTGCAACAAAACAAATATATATATTAATGGTATTTAAAACTTTGTAATAAATTAATTTAATTATTTTTAGCTGCTGCTGCTTTGTAAAATAATTATAGTTTGGTATTAACCAAAAACATTCAAAAAATATATGCAGCATTTCACCCAGGCTTACTAGCGGCATCTCTCCCCACAACAATGGGAGAGATGCCGCACGCTATATTTGTGTTTCAAAATTGCTTATTATTGTCGTAACTTAACGAAGTTATTCAACAGGACAAGTACTAGATCCATAATAATATTACAGCTATCTATTATTTACATTTCTTTAGTTTTAGATCTTTAAGTAAAAATCAATAAAATGTTTAGATACAATGTAGTAAAATGAAATTTTCGAATACACTGATTCAGTAACTCTAACCACACACCCGCACAACATACAGCCATTATACAGCTTTGCTAGTGACTAATGTACTGTAGGCACATTTCGTTGATGACACTTCAAGTTTCGTCTAGAGAGGGGGTGCGGCATCTCACCCGCCGCGGCATCTCACCCGGTTTTACCTTACTTAGTAAGAGTGAAATAAAGTAATTTTGTAACTAGAGAGAAAAAAAATTGTAAGTACAATACAATAAAAATATTGTAGCGAGATTAAATAAAACGAGCGGTTAGAATTTATATAAGTATATTTATTTATAAGTTTACAGCACGAAACTATCTTATCAACTAAACTTACTCATAACATCGTTACATATATAATATACCAAAAAATATGGAGCTGCCAATTTTTCGTGGGGTCGTGTATTTGATACCTTTGTCTTGTAAATTTAAAGAAAGAAAGTGCTTAATTAAAGATCCTATATTTAAAACATGATGCGTGGCTGCAGTAATAGTGAGGTGTAAGCAGTAGGCTTACAGTATACATACATATACATACTTACATTATAGTATAGCAGCACACAGAAATATAGGCGCTTACAATAAAGACAATTGCAAAAACGTAACTCCAAACGTAAGCCAACAAAAATACACAGAAAAAAGATAATTATGCGAATAATAAAAATGTCAAGCATAATTCAAATAATTCATAAGCTATAAAAAAGCAGTTTTTTCGCTCAAAAACCTTTTTGATAAACTTGATTAACGCTGAAATAAAAGATAAAATTTCTTATAGGATTTTAATTTTCTATAGGGTCTGAAAGAAGTGAATATAATTAGCGCAAGAAGTGCCAAACTGTTCACTTTAAACGCAGTTATTTTATGAATTCAAAAATATTAATTAAAATTCCTATTAAGGACTTTGTTTTACGCCTAAGTAAGTTGTAAAAAAAAAAGGAAAAAATTAAATAAATTAACCAAAGAATTTAATTTAGAACAAAAATAATATTAGTACGGAAGTCTAATATAACAAAAATTTTTGCTTAATGTTTAGAATCTACACTCAGGTGCAAAAAAATCGATCCATGGGTATTATTTGCTGAAAGAAGAAAACGTTTGAAGATATTAGTTTTAAATCAGGTATATATGTAAAAGTATATTGTTATACTTAGATTAATAGTTATATGTTAGATTAAAATAATTTTTACAGATTATCCAAAAAAATCATTTATTTATAGAGACATACGCCAAAACTCAAAAATACAAGAATATTCAAAACTTTCTGAACTTAAGAAAAACATTGATAATAAATCAATATCTAGTGTTTCCCCCTCGGGCCCTTATAACAGCCTGTATACGTCTAGGCATTGAGGTAATTAACCTCTGGATATTAAATTGATCCAATTGGTCCCATATCTCTTGAAGAGCCGCTGTAAGTTCAACCAAGTTGTTTGGACTGGGTACTCGTGCTCGAAGACGTCTTCCCATCATATCCCATAGATGTTCTATGGGATTGAGATCGGGACTGCAAGCTGGCCAGTTCATACGGCTAATTTCCACCTCCTCTATATATTGGTTGACGATTCTAGCACGGTGAGGACGCGCGTTGTCGTCCATAAAAATAAAATTAGGTCCAATGAAAGGAGCAAAAGGTACCCCATGCTGATCTAAAATACTTGTTATGTATCTTGCAGCAGTCATAGAACCTCTATCTACAATAACTAAATCAGTATCGGCTTCTGAACTGATACCAGCCCAAACCATAACGGAGCCCCCCCGATAACTTCTTTCCGCAATATTACATTGAAAATATCGCTCTCCAAACCCTTTCTCGGCCGTCTGTTGACCTTAAAAAAAAACTGGACTCATCTGAGAACAATACATTGCTTCAATCTGCATCACTCCAGTTTTCATGTTCTCTTGCAAAAGAAAGGCGAGCTCTGCGATGTTCTATGGATAGTATTGGTGATAGGGCTGGCCTTCTGGATAATAAATTACCTTCTACAAGTCGTCGACGAACTGTCCATCTGCTTACATCCACATTTCTCACTTCGATCAGACGATTTGCCAGTTCAACTAAAGTTAGATGCCGATTTCTCAGACATCATGAGACCAGAAATCGATCATATCTTTCGGATGTTACCCTTCTACGACCTGATCCTGGTCTTCTTGTAAAGTTACCGGTGTCGCTAAAACGCCGAACTGCTCTTTGAACCGAAGATCGACTAACAGCCAATATTTCAGCTGCATAATATTGGCTACGACCATCTTGAACTAAAGTCACCGCCCTTGTAGCATCTGTCGGAGTTAGAGACATTTAGGAAGGATAATTAAATAAAAATATAACACGTTTTGAAAATAAAATCACTACACTAGTATGGTGTATAGAAATTTTATACCGTTTTTGTTTAGTCGTTTCGCACTGGTTTTCGCGAATCATCCTGATCAAACACAAAAAAAATCAGCGTAATTAAGTTCTTTAAGTTAACTGTAATATGTTTCTTGTAGGCAAGGCATAATATTACTTTGTTGCTGTAGATTACCTTTTCTGATATTACATTTTGAGATTTCTAATTAAATTGTTAAAGTCACATTGTTATAATATATATATATATATATATATATATATATATATATATATATATATATATATATATATATATATATATATATATATATATATATATATATATATATAGGGTATCCAATTAAGTCGGCACTATATGTGAAACCTTTTTATTTTTAGTTTTATGAATTTTGTTATATAAAATAATTATGTTACATAAAAAGTTTTAAATGATCTAAAACCTAGAATACAATGATCAGATATTAAATTTTGTTGTTTAACAAACCGCGTAAATGACTGAAGAATACTAATATCTGATTCTGATGATTGAAGTTCTAGATCATTCAAAACTAGAAAATAAATTTTTTTTCATAAAACTACAAATAAAAAAATTTTCTATATGGTACCGACTTAATTGGACTCCTTATATATATATATATATATATATATATATATATATATATATATATATATATATATATATATATATATATGTATATATATATACTGCTGATCAGTTAGACTACAGAACACAACTATTTGGGTATGCAGCTGAAGATAGGATAAAGAAGTACTCTTTTTAGTCTACCAAGCTTTCGCAAATTTTTATTTGCATCATTAGGGTGCTACAATAAACAAAATTAGTACAAATTACAGAATAAAAATTATTTTGTATCTTACACTAATTGAGGTTAGTTACCATGATGTTTATAAAATGAAATGAACAACTCATCTGACTCTTACAAATAATGGCGAAAACTAACCAAAAAATGTAAAAAAATTGCTTTTAAAAGCACTCTAATTGTGGGATCTTTGTACAAGTCATTGAAAGATAAAGTACAGAAAGCTGTACTTAAGCATTTTGATACATTCTGTCATAATAAATGCATTGCTGATTACTTCAAATTTAAAAATTTCCACCAATGATGCCATAAAATGTAAAGCTTTGCACGTGTAAAAAGTTAAGTTTCCTTCGACTTCAATGCACTAATAGCACACTCAAGTTTTTAGCTTTTCCTATTTCTTAGACATTTTATATTTACTTCCTGTCCAAAAGCGTCTATTATTTTCAAGATAGTCAAATAACGCTAAAACAGTAAGACTTAGACCGAATGTATGCTTAACAAATTATCTCGAGAATTCGATGAGAAATATAAAAATGCAATGAAAATCAAATAACGAAGTTGGGACTACTTCCCATATAAACAAAAATAGCACATGTTGACAAATATTTTCATTTTAAAGTTCACTATCGAAATCCTATGTAACCAAATTTTTAGATCTCAAAACCATTTAGATTGGCAGATACGTCTAATAGGCCACACCGTGAGACATTAATATCTCAGTTAAATTTTAAAGCAACTTGCTTAAAATAATTTCTGAATTTATTAAATTATCACATAAACGAGAAGTATAACAGGTAAGAGGCAATCTTTCGCATTAGAAACCAGGCAAAAATCCCGGTGATGAGTTTACCTGTCTGCGGTGATGAGTTTACTAATCTCCAAAGGATGCCGGTGATCAGTTTACTATATCTCCGAGGGTATAATAATTTTATGGGGGGCTATATAGTGATGAGTTCGTACACGTCCAATCCCAAAACTGCAGTAGCGGTATAAAGGGGAACTATTATTTATATTAATATATACCTATATCATATGGCACGATGCTTTATATGCCAGGCAAGTGTATCTCTTCGACTCTCCCCCTCGGCTAGAAATTCTTTCACCCAAGTATCTGACGAAAGAGCTGACAATATTTGCCAAATTTGGTCTTAAATTATTGAATTAATAATGTAATAATTTTGTATTCGTTAAAATTCTGAATATTTTATTATTAATTGTTTTGTTTAATAAACCACCCTTTCATGCATCTTTTTAATAATAAATAGTTTCAATATTGCACATCTACTAGGCGTCCCGAAAAGTTTTTTTACAGAGATGCGGTTATAAATATTTCTTTATAAATATATTCGAATATCGTTAACTTAATGTTCGAAGAACCTTACAGATTTTTTTACACAAATAATTGCATTTATATTTCGTCTTTGTTTTGTGTTCCTTCCACGCACTTCTCTACTTGTTTCTTAAAATTAATTTAGTACACGTTTGTCGAATACCCTTTTCGTTTAATTTCAAATTAGCCGCTTCGGTCCATCCTTTGTTGTATAAACGTTTTAATTAAATGCTCACGAAACCTTTCAATTTAATTAATAAAACGTTTGGAACATCAATAGAATTCATTTCGGTAGGTTTTTCATTTTTAGAAGTCAAAACTTAATTATTCGATGTGTTCAATGGAAATTGGTTTATTACAACACAACGTTGAAAATATTCGACTTCACTTAACTGGTGTTCTAGAGTTATGGCGTAAATAAGCGGCAAAAAATTTGTAGTTTTTTATCAAAAACAAACATTGTGGAAAATAAATTTAATATCGATTGATTGTCTTAGAACTGGAAATTTGTTGTGTAGTAACTGAATCAAAAGTCCGTCTGGGTCTATAAAAATTCTTTAAAATATGTATGAAAGGCATCATATAAAATATGTTGAACTGGTGTTTGTCGAAAAATGGCAATTAGTTCAATGAAATAGGCAAAAAAGTCCCCTGTTGTTGACACAGGCCCCTACAGGCAAATCACAGTTGTTTTGAGTACTATGGTATATTCTTACTATAGTAAGAAAATTTCATGCATTTGATTTTTTGGAATTAATTAGTTATTAGCAAAATAAGGTCAAAAACGGTAAATTTTCGCTTATTTTGTCTATCAGCAAAAAGTGAAGTATTTGAAACAATTTTAAGAATACGAAACTTATAATTTAGTTAAAACCCTTCAAAATGACGTTTTTAAATATTTCTATCCTCATTAGTTGCCTAGAAAGTTTTAAAATAAGTTAAAAATTTCGTTTTTTTTAACGTTAATAACTTTTTGAAAATAAACTTAAAACCTTCATATTACACAACATTTTGTGACTTATGGTGCTTAAAATATGATAAAAATTGCAAAGCAATCGGTTAAACAGTTTAATAAATGTTTATTGTACAAGACGATAAAATTGTACTTTATCTTCGAGAGCGTTTGTTAGCGTCGAGACGTCAGTCGCGACGCTAATTATGCTCGAGAACATAATGCAATTTTATCGTCGTGTGTTAAAAATTTTTAACATTTTTTTCTATAGCAAGACTTCAAATTCAGGTAAAAAATAGAATTTCAAAGAAAATTCTAATTTTTAGCACAAAAATCGCAATTGTGTTGCTCCGTTGCTGGGGATATGAATTACTCTGTCAACAAATGTCAAACAAATGTTACGTTTTGGTTTTTGTGGAGAATATTGTTGCGTTTTGTGTACAAAGTGAATAAATACGAAATGAATACAGAATCTTACATTGAAGAGTCAATAAGCAATAAGATTGCTGTATCCAAGTGTATACTTGGCGGACCAGAAAATCAATCAAGTACCTCGAATCAAGTGTTTAAGCAAACGAGCACAAGTTGTGATGCTCCAAAAATAGATATTTCTAATAATGTTAATTGTAAAATTTCAGTTGTTTTTAATCCTTAATGTGTTTGAATTTGTAAATTTTATTGAATAAAAAAAGTTAAAACATTTTATCTACTCTTGCTGTTAAAGTGTCACTTCATCTACCCTTGCGGTTAAAGTGATCCTTTATCTACTCAAAACAGTTGTTGTTATAGCAACACTTAAAACATTAGCTATGGAAAAAAGTTATTTTATTTGTTTTTCCTAAATTAAATTTTTTGCATCAATATAAGTCATAATATAATGAAGTTACAGTAATTCTACGAACAGCATATGTAAGAAGATTATCAAAATTAAAAAAAAAAAATAAAGAAAAATAATTTTAAATATTGCAAAATCATTTTGCAAAAATATGCCGATTTTCTGTTTATAAACAATTAAAATATCTTGTTAACTATTGCCTGAAGGAAAATAATTGTTTCATGTTTGGAAAGCTTGCGTTTTTCATTAAATTTAAAAAGAGTTTCTTTAAACTTGTTGAAAGAGATTTAAAAAGTTGTCCTAGAAAAATTTGAGACGAAGTTAGTCTCTTTGTTTTTTTTTTTTTTTTTAATTCACATCAGCTCTGTTTATAACTATTAAGAGATATAATTAGCACCATTTAAAAAAACATACTTTAAAGTGTAAATGTGTCAAATTCGAACAAGATTGCATTTAAACGGAATCGTCCACAAAGCTTCAAAATTTGACACTTAAAGTTGACCAGCCTTGAAACTCACGGGAGCGATGGAGCGGAAGGAGCTTTTAACTGTATCTCTGGTTCTTATTGATGGATTTCAACTTTTCTTTCTTTAATTTGTATGTACTTTTTGCGTAAAATTTTTGCGAATCACATGCTATGATTTTTTCTGACCTGTATTCTTAAGTTAAAGTTGATTTCATGTAATCAAATCTTACAATAAAGTCGGCCGTGGAACGTAACTGAGCAATATTGGCAATATCATTAAAAATTCGTCTACGTTAAAATGTATAATATATGTATGTCTGAATTGTCAATATAAATGAATAATAAAATTTAATTATTAGAAGAATTTTCACCAAGTACCAAAACAAAATTTGTTTAATTTACTAATTTTTAATAATTGTTTTGTATTTTGAGAAACGTCAAATAAACTTAATTTAAAGTAAAATTGTGGCTTATTTCCAATAAAAATAGTAAATTGCAAATTCTTTAACAATTGCATGTTCTATTCAGGAAAAATTGTCCAACTTTTACTGTCCAACTGCTGTATCTCACGAGAAACTCTTGCTTTTTTGTCTGATGCTGTTTTATTGTTTTATATATGGTAAAGGTAGGAAAAAAATTACAAATATTTATCCCAAAATGATTCATTTGAAATGTTTAGTCCATGGTATTAATAGGGTTACTGAAATAATTAGAACAAACTTTTCTCCTGTCCATGATTTAATTTCTAGTGTAAAAAAGTGTTTGTAAAGGAGCCATTAAGACTTCAACTGCATAAAGACAGGCTTTCTAACACACCACTTACTCAACTAAAAGTGGTGACAAGAAGTGGAACCTGGCTAGAGGCTGTCTTTTTTACGCCTCTGATGACAATTTTCTGATGGTAACAATCTAGCAATTTCTGCTACTTAACGAATATTTAAATATAAAATCGTTTAACACCAAATTCATTTTCTAAAAATAAATTATGCTTTTGTTCCTGAAATACCTACCTCCTATCATATCAGTAAGTGTGTTTTTTTAATGTTCTGTTGAATTTTTTCTGCATATTCTTGAGGAAATCAATTTTATTTTAAATATTATTGACAAAAGTCGTGCATATTTATGTGAATATTTGAATATGCATATTTGCCTAACTCTGATGATGAAGGAGCATACACTGAATGACGTTGGTTCCTATAAGAATTGTATTTATCTTGACTGGGATCATTCTTTATATACAGATACGAAGTGGTTACGAGATGACGTAGTTAGGTATTTTATTATCCAGAATTGGGCTCATTTTATTTATATGTTATTCATTCTTAATATTTTCTGAGTAAATTCTTTGACCTTTGTTTACAGGGTGACCTGTATATCTCCAACCCATACCACTTATTCCCATAATGCTAGTTAATAGTTTTTCCATTTCTTAAATGACATTACAGATTTTTCCTGCTTTATTTTAAAACCCCTTTATTTTTCTTTATAGTTCTTTGTATTTTAATTCATTTATCTTGTACAAGAATAGATGGACATACTTAAAAATAAATGAGACACTTTTAGCGCCAAGGCTAACGAATATAGGTATACCACAGGGTAGTATTTTAAGTATACTTCTTTTTTCATTGTATAATATAGATCTAGAACAAATAGTACCTCCACACTCTAATATATTGCAGTTTGCAGATGATGTTGTGTTGTATACCTCCCATTCTACCCTGACATTTGTAGGCGTCAACTCGAATCTACACTAGATTGTGTAAAAAGTTATTACCATTCTCTAGGCTTATCAATATCAACTACAAAGACTGAAATTTGTTTTTTTTTTCAAAAAACGCCAAACTCCCCAAGGTAACTTTAAACTAGGAAAAATAGAATTTCCAATCAAAAATTGTGTAAAATATCTAGGCACATATTTGGATCGTAAACTGTTATGGAAGTATCAAATTAATTCTATTATAAAAAAATCGGAAAACTCCATGAATATCCTTAGAGCATTTTGTAAAACCAATTGGGGAGCTGATCCGAATATTGCATTGCTATTTTATCGCTCAATGATTCGATCAATTTTCGATTATAGTTGTCATTTATATGGGTCTGTGTCAACAGGACATCTTAATAAAATTGAAACCCAAAAGAATAAATGTTTGAGGCTATGTCTTGGTTACATAAAATCTACTCCTATTAGTATTATTGAAATTGAAGCTAAAGAGCCACCCCTTACACTACGCAGACAGTTTTGTACAGATAAGTTTGTAGCTAGAGGTATATCAAAAAACTCCAGCTATTTAAAAAATATTCGTAACTTGAATATATTAGACTTAAGCCATAAATAGTGGAGTAACAAAAAAACTCCCATATTCGTTGAAAGTTATAGGAAACTAACAATATTTGAAGAACAATTGTATCAAAATAAAATACCACCAATTTATACGCGACCTCCTAAGACTCTCTTCTCTAAGATAATAGAAACATATTATATGGATTCAAATCTTCCAGGAAGTATGATCAATAAAATAATTAAAGATAAGTGGCCTGCATTTCAATATATTTTTACTGACGGCTCTAAAATTAAAAAAAAAAACGGGTTGTGCAATATATCACTGGAATTCTGATTACAAAGAATCATGTCGATTGCCCAATGAAGCTTCAATATATACTGCCGAACTATCAGCTTTATTTCTTGCGTTAAAATATGCAGAACTGCAGTTCTGTCAGTTCAGTCCTCTATTGGTATGAATAATTATATCATTCTGACTAATTGTAGAAGCATTATGGACAAACTCACTTCTATCAAAACCACAAAAAACCTAAACCATATTGAGATAGAAATAAAGAAGTTACATTATGATATTATTTGCGCAGGTAGCTCGATTATTATTTGTTGGGTAAAAGGACACTCTGGAATATTAGGAAATGAAAAAGTCGACAAATTAGCTAAATCTGCAGCTTTAACCAAACATAATATAAACAACATACTTCTTCCAGTAGCAGACATAGATAATATCAGTAGAAACAACTGCAAACAAACATGGCAACGTTTATAAAACCAAAGTACAACTGGAATAAAATTTAGAGCTTGCCAACCACTAATACCCAATGAGAGATGGTTCAAATATGAGACAAATAGGTTATTTATAAAAACAATAAACAGAATAAGATCAAACCACGCACTCACTCCTGCATACAAACACAGCATAGGTATTACTAATAACCCATATTGCTCCTGTGGTAAAGTGGGAGATCTGCAGCACTTTATATTCGAGTGTGGACAGTACAAACAAAGTATCAAAATGATGTATGAAAAACTAATTGAGCTAAATTGTTTATTGCCTGTCAATTTAAATACAATTATTTTTTCAAATAATAAGCAGATATTAAAATGTATCTACGAATACATAACATCCTGTAAATTTAAATTATAAGTAGTTTTAGGTATTCAATTAAAAATTGTAAGTATGTCAAAAATTGAATGTGTATACGAACATATTACTTCCTGTAAATTTATATTATAAATAGGCTTAGGTAATAAAATCAAAAATTGTAACTACCACAAATAGTCTGGCTAATTGGCTATGCCAAAGCCATTATACAATAAAAGAAAAAAAAAATTCATTTATCTGCGTAACATTTCTCCTCTCTGCGCTTTCTGCGCTGCCTTTAATTGTGCTTTTAGGAACGTTGTGTCACTTTTTCTCGACTTTTCTCATGTTAAAATTGTTGACATCATTTAGTTTTTTTCTAACTTGCAAAAATGTTTTTTATGTTTTTTTTTTAACCCTCTTAATGTTTTTTTGATATATCACTGTTTCTTTAATTTTTGTAATATCCAGTGTTAATCTAGTTTATCGCCTTTAAATTTCTTTTAATCTCACTTGCATTACATCGTGTTATGGTATCTACTCCTGGTATTTTTTTTTTCTTCTGGTATTATACGCATATCAGCCAAGAATATGCGTTCACTACTGTACATCAAGGCGCCTTTGTCACTGAATATATCGCCAAGTACAAAGGAACCTATCTAAATTCTGAACCTAATTAATGATTCCGTTGAAAAAGGTATATTTCCAGGGTACCTAAAGACAGCCATTATTATTCCTCTTCATTAGGGTGGGGAAAAATTGAATGTCTGCAACTATAGACCTATTTCCTTACTGCCAGTCCTATCCAAAATCCAAAATTATTTAGAGACTTATAAAAGCCCGACTTATGTCATTTCTCGTTGAAAACAATATTTTATCACAAAGTAAGTTCGGCTTTTTATCTAATAAATGTACCAGTGATGCTATGTTTTCTGTCATTTTAATAAAAAAAACTACATTTCTACGGAATTAGAGGTATTTCTTTGAATTGCTTCCAAGCTTACTTGAGGAATAGGAAACAACTAGTTAGAACAAATGATATTAATTCTAATCACAAAAGCATTGTATGTGGAGTCCCACAAGGTTCAGTATTGGGTCCTCTACTTTTCCTTATCTTAATAAATGACATCACTAACTTGAAAATCGATGGAAAAATTTTTCTTTTTACTGATGATACCAGTATCACCTGGAGAACCTCGAATATTGCAACTCTTCATGCAACTATAACTTGTGATCTACTAAACATAAAAACCTGGTCCGACTCTACTTTACTCTCTTTTAACGTGGATAAGACGGTAGCATTATCCTATACACGAGATCGTTAACACTTGCTTCTAAATAACAGCCAGATCAGTATCGTTCATTCTCTAAAATTTCTTGGTATTTTTATAGAGAGCAACCTAAAATGGTCCCTTTGTATCGATTTGTTAAGTAAGAAACTAGCCTCATCCCACCACGCAATAAGATCTGTTTCGAAGGAAATCAATTTAGCATCTTCCAAAGTAACATATTTTTCTTTGTTTGAGTCTCATCTTCGATATGTTCTTCCGTTTTGGGGTTCTGGTACGCCTGCCCAATCTGATGTTATTTTTAAATTACAAACAAGAGCAATACGGTATCTTTTTCGCCTCAGTAGAATAACACATTGCAGAAGCTACTTTTTACTCTTCCGTCTTTATATATTTTATAAACTGCTTGCTTAAATCATAAACACTTACATGTTTTTCCAGTAAGACCCCATGACTACTCCACCAGAATTTTAACTTCTAGATTCCGTTCACTGAGTTAGTAAAGAAATCTATATTATATTCGGCAAAAAAATACAAGCATCTCCCTTTGCAACTACAAGCTGCAAAACTTCTTCCCTTAAGTTCCATAAAATGACAAAAGCCCATCTATCTAAAAGACCATATTATTCAGTGGAAGAGTTTCTTAACGAATAACTAAGAAATTACAGTACGTTTAGGTACAAGTAACATAAAGTATTTTTCTATATATTTGACTATCCCATGCAGCAACTTAAACTTATTAGTTTGTAAGGTTTTATTATGCAAATTGGAATTTAGTTAAATTTAGCAAAGGATTGTATGTTTTATTATCTTTTATTTTGTGATTCTGTGATATTGACGATTTATGTAATTTCAGTAAATTTTAAATTGTTATTGTTATTTTTTTGACATTTTGTAAGCTTTGTCCATAAAATTGTACAATTTTCAGTGACAATAAGCATATTTCTATTCTATTCTAAGTTTTTGTATCTAATTTTTATTATTATGTAGTCAATTTTATTTATAAAGGTAATTATTAGCCTCTAATTGTTGCACTATTAACTTGTTGTCTTTTAATTGTACCAGGTATTATCTTTTACAATCTTTCTTCTTTTAAACAAGTCATGAACTCTGGTATAAGGAAATTCTGTTCTAGTTTATTCATAAAGTCATCTTCGGCTATAAAGTTGTTTTAAAGAAAGCAACTTTTCTTTGGAATTCTTCAGTCTTACTCAGTCAACTACAACTTACACCTTCCATTTCAGCCGTATCTCCGATCTGCTCCGACTTCCGCCGAAGAAGGTAAAAAGTCATTTCGTATTTTATTCAAGACCTACCTGTTAACGTTCGCGAACGCCAGGTGTAATCATCGCATTTCGAGTGTCTTTTGTCTTTCAGACATGTGTTATCTTCTTTACCGATAGTACTCTGACTTTTGTTAAGTTTTGGGATGTTAGTTGGTTGGTTTGGACGTTTTTGTGAAACGGGATTGTCTTGTTAGTGGTGAAATTGATTAAAACTGGATTATAACTTTAAAAGAGACACCGGTAAGTAATTATTTGATTACATACTGATATTAGTTTGTTTTTAAAGTTTCTACTGGCTTCTACCTACCGTCTATCTACCGTCAGTAAAAAGGTTTAGGTTCTGATCTACCGTTAAAATTATGTTATGTTAAGCACTGATTGATTACTGTATGATAAAATTTAAATATTATATGTCATAGGTGTATAATTTTAAATGCCCAAAAATAAGTGCTTACTATTCTAATTTTAATTAAACTCTTTTATTTCAATTTAGAATTCTTTATATTGTTCTGAAGTTATTTTCATGTGACATTTTAATATTAGGTACTACTTTTATTGATAATTAATCACAAATTTTGGTTTAGAATATATTTATTTTGAATTTTCAATTTCCACTTCGAAAATAGTTTTTTTTAAGAGAAAAATGCTCTTTAGAGAACGAGTTTTGGAGTCGAAATTGAAACGTCAAAATAAACATATTTTAAACTGAAATTGTGGTTAATTTATAGCAAATATAATTTTCTACTTTTGGTTGAACAGATTCATAAATTGACAACTTAATTGTTCTATGAATATTATTACTATGTATTCTTCTTTATATCTGTTCTGGTGTTCTTGACCATTTTAAGCTTAATTAATATTTCATATAACTGATAGTTCATTTCACAATTACATGCGATAATATTCCCTTTATAACGTTTATTATCTTTAATACAACATAATTTTTTTGTTTAATAAAAGTTTTCTACTACTTTTCTGATATTTCGGTCTCCCTGCTCCTCATTTCTTGAGCCCTTGTTATGGTGTGTTATTTTAATAGCCTATCTTTTATATGAAGCTTTTCCAAAATTGACATTTTGGTTCTATGTTCTGTCACTTGCTGTATGTGCGGTAGATTATTGTTTGCTCTGTCTACGATTATTATTTTTGTTTTTCCGGTATTAATCTGAAGTCTGAATTCTTGGCTTATCCGGCTTAGCCGTTTGGTGATAGTAATCATTTCGAATTCATTCGCTGTTAGTATAAATTTGATATATGCGTGTCGCAGATTACTGATTTTTCTGCATCCTTTAGTGATTCCTCCATCTCATCTTTCGTTGGAAGTGTTGTTTAGTCAGGAGATCCTAAGGATTATCTGACTGCCAGTATGTGCTAGTTCATTTAGCGTTACCCAGGGTGCACGAGTAGTATTCTACTACGGACGCGAACTAGCTCTACACCCCTCTACACAAATGTGTTGTAATTGCCATACGATAAATAAATAAATAAATCCTCCATCTCATTTGTCCAGTACTTTTCTCATTATCTATTCAGAATATATCTCTGAATATCCTTCTATATATCCTCGGCTATCTCTGGAAATAGAAAGTTCTTTAGACGTTTATTGATTATATGTAGCAGGATTTTCTTGCATAAGATATAAGGGCTGTGGTTTTGTAATTGCTGCATATGGTTGGTAATACATTTTTATGGATGGGGATAGAGGTTGATTCGCACTACTCATCAGGCCATTCGACTGTAATCCATATCATGTCCAAATCACTCACGGGCCAAATATTTAACTTTTTTAAATAGTTCATGACTTTCATAGCGCTTTGTCATGCTGCTCCAGTACTTGATACACGTTATTTATATGGTTGTCTTTATCATTGTGTTATAAACAGTTTCTTTCTGTTTTATTAGTATGTTGTAATTTAGCATATATCTTCTTTTTTTCAGTAATTCAAGATTTCCCTTGACATCCAATGTTTATTCTTTTGGGTTTTACTCGGTTTACACTCTTTTTTTACTGAATATATCCAGCTTCTTATTCCATTCCACGTTTTATTTATGTCTTCTAATATATTTGTGGTTTTTCTTTGTTTATCAGCTTCATCTGGAATTATTTTGTATTATTTACCCTTAGCTGTTTTTTCTGATGTATTTTTCTTGTTGTATGGTAGTTTTTGCTTGCAGTTCATTTTTAGCAGTTTATGATCTGATCCACAGTATGCTCCAGGCATAGCTTTTACATTTAATACTGATATAAACTACACATGTTTATTCTGAAGCTATTTTCTTGTGGCATTTTAAAGTAGATACTATTTTATTGGGAATAAGCCACAATTGAAGGTTAAAATAAGTTTATTGACGTTTCACTTTCTACTTCGCAAATTCTGTTGGATCCTTTGTTAATTTTGTATAAGGTCCGTTTGTTATTAGGTCTTTAATTTCGTTTTCATATTGAATTTTATCCATTATATCAGTTGTATTTCCCTGGTCTGCTGGTAGTGTGATTATGGAGTAGTCATTTTTTAAAGATCTTATACCCTTTAGTTCCTCTTTGTTTATGTTTTCTTCAATTTTAATATACTTTTTCAATTTAAGTTTACATAATACTCTGTATTCTTCCTTTCCGTGGGATGATAAACATTGAGATATTTTTTCCACTGAGCTTATTATGTCTAATTTTGGAATGGATGGATGAGTAACAGCAAAGTTTAGACCCTTTGACAGTATGAAACTCTCCGTTCCATTTAAATATATTCACACTGTCGCTAATACGTCATTATTCTTATTGATGTTATATAAAGTATATAGGTATACCGTTTTGTTCTAAAAGAATACTAAATTTATTTAAATGTATATTTCTTTGTTTCTTATATGAATTTTCATATACTATAATGTAAACTAAAAATAATTTGATCAAAATCAGAATTTGATGTCACATTGAAAAGCAAATCTTCAATACTTACAATATCTTGTTCAACAAAAAATAAATTAGATCTATGAAATTGCAACCTTTCGCGGATCATGGTCAAACTGGCCCTGTGTAGAATGTTTTCCAACCTTCTGCTTGAATATTCTGGACGTAACTTCAAGTCCTTTGGTATTAAGCTATTTTTTCTACATCTTCATCAAAATTTAATTGAATTTTGACAATGTGCCAGTCTCTTGTAAAGAATTTCCAATCTACGAAAATTTTGAATAACGCTGAGCCCGTAACGGTTTCGTAATATTGTTCTGAAGCTATTTTCTTGTGGCATTTTAAAGTAGATACTATTTTATTGGAAATAAACCACAATTGAAGGTTAAAATAAGTTTCTGGACGTTTTAATTTCCACTTCGAAAATTCTTATTTACACATGTTTATACACTGAGCTCCAAAATTAACGCATAATTTTAAAAACCATGTTAAATCAAATAATTTAATGTTTCGATTTTTGTGCTAATATATTATTGTTACCCCCGGTATATTGTAAAATTTATCGAAAGAACGGTAAAAAACGCTAATGTTTTTACCATTTTTTGCAAAAAAATTAAAAACATGCTAATTGTGCTTCATTTTATTTCGAATTTAGTTGGGTTGGATTACGTTGTGCTGAACGTTTAAAGGGGTTTTTCAAGTTTATTAAGTGTTTTTTCTTTGAAATGAACCACCAGCAGCAAGAAAATCGAAATTTGTCAGAATGTGACTATTTTAGAATCGTTACTCTTCGCGAAGAAGGATACACTCAAGTAGAAGTCGCTGAACGTTTTAACGTCACCCAGTCAACCATTTCGAGAGTGTTAACACGTTTTTCTGTTACTGGAAGTAACTCGAGAAGACCCGGTCAAGGCCGTAGAAGGGTTACAACTCCTAATCAAGACCGGTTTTTGTTACTTCGTACACTGAGACAAAGGTTTGTTACCAGTACTTCTCTACATTGTTGAGAACAATAAAAGTACACAAGACTGCATACCTTGGACACATACTGATTAATGATAAATATAGTCTTCTGCAGGTTATCATGCAGGGTAGAGTCGATGGCAAAAAGGGAATAGGTAGAAAGAGGAAGTCATGGCTGCGAAATATTCGAGACTGGACAAACATGACTGTAGACGAATTATTCCACGTTGCAAAAGACAGAGAAGCTTTTAAAAATGTGGTCGCCAACCTCCGTTAATGGGGACGGCATAAGAAGAAGAAGAATACCTCTGACGTTCCATGTTCCTAAGTTTATTGATTTTCTACTTTCAATTTCATGTGTTTGGCTTTCTCTTCCCGCATTTACCACGAGTAGCCTGGTTGCTCGCGAGGTAGGATCGCATGGCATTTCTACTTTTTGTTTTACGCTATTCATTTACTTGAAGTGTACTATGGAGAAGATAATCAGGTTGTTTTCCATTGTCTGCCTGATCGCAGTGTTACGGCCGGTGGAATCTTTATGTAATATCCGCCCGTGAGTGTCCATCATGAAGACTACAGCAGAAATCATTCCACTGTAACCTTGATGCAGTAATGACATAGCTGCTGTACATCAGTAGATAGTAAGGTAGGGAAATGTCTTACAGATGTAAGTAGATAGTAAGCCACTTTGGTTCACTTTGACCTTTGACCTCTAATGTCACAAGACCTGTATCATATGTTCAATCTTTGAACAGCTATAGATCGTGTCGCGAACAGGTCTCGAACAGGTCTCATACAGATCTTGAACAGTTCTTGATCAGGTCTTGAACAGATCTTGAACAGGTCTCGAACAGGTCTTGTGAAGTCATAAGTCAAAGGTCAAAGTGGACCAAAGTGGCTTACTGTCTACTTACATCTGTAGGACATTTTTCTATTAGTCAGTGGGACGCGCCGTGTCGGGGTTAAGAACTCCCCCGGCCATCCGTCTTCCGCAAAGTATAAAAGAGCTCCTACTTAATTTAGAATTTCTCCTCCATGCAAGCTGGGACGAACACGGCTTTAATAGTGGATGTTAACATCCATCCACTATTAAATTTGTTTGATACTCTTTGATAATTTGGTTTTAATTTGACTTTAGTATCCAGCACAAGCAATTTCTGTTGTTGTCTTACAGTCTCACATTGAGAACTCAAACCAGAGCTATAATAGACAAAACAAAGTGACATTCAATTACTAATAAAAAATTACACTAAAAATGAGTAACAGCTAAGCAAAAATAAAATTGTTTAGCGAGAAACCAGATGTACCGAAACATTTCTAAAATAAACATTTTTTCATACATTATGTTGTTTATGACATTATTAACAATGTATTGTTTAATTTATTTGCAATAAAAATAAATCGTAAACTTCCTCTTTTATATTTAAACTCCGTTATATTTATATGTCTTAAATATCTTATATAAGTACAGATTTACTTATACCATTATAAGTTTTATAGACACTTTTAACTTCTATGGATGACATTACTGGCATACCACAGGTCGTTGACTACAATTTGAAGAACTTTATTAGAAAAGCGTTGTGTAATTTTGTTGTTAGAGCTGCTGGAAGATCCTTAAGAGTTGGTGTCATGTGGTTTTATCGTTTTGAATTTAAAGGCAGCTTTATTGTTTGATAAATAATGCTCAATTTGCTTCGTAAAAAGAAGAAACAAGCATGGTGATTTATGCCACAAGAAACATGAGAAACAATACATGACAAAGGGTATTTACTTTGATGTAAAATAATATAATTAACGTATGGACATTTTTTATGCCCTCAAAAAAATTACGAATCATATTTTTATTATTGGTTGGTTATTTAATTAAAAACAGAATAGAAAGCGAATATAAAGACTTAGAGGCTGAGGAACAGACAGGATTTGCAAACAGGCAAATATTGCAACACATATAAATATTTAGGTATGAATATCTCAAAAGAAGGCAAAGTAGACGACACAATTGAGGAGAAAAACAACCAAGCAAGACAAGCAATTTCCTTTCTCAATAGTATCCTTTGGGATCAATCAATCTCTAATAATAACAAGCACAAGATATATAACACAATCATTACTTTACTTTTTCGTGTCTGGATCCGACTACAGTTTTTCTGCCCAATATCGGGCTACGTCTACACCCTTTGTATTTGCGAGCCATAAATCATCGAGGGTGCACTGTGATGGGCAAAGTCTGCATACTCTCAGGTGCTCCATGTTCTGTATTTCCCCACATTCACAAAGTGCGTCGCTGTCTGTCTTGATGCCCCATTTAATGAGGTTCTGTTTTACAGGGGCAACACCTGTGCGTATGCGATTCAGTGTCCGCCAGGTTCTCCAGTCCAGGTTCATTCCATTAGGTCGTTCTGGATGCAGGGGGAACAGTTCGGGTGGTTCGACGCTGACATTTCTCATAAACCTTTTCCTTGATTTAAGTCGGCTGATTCCTGGTGGTTCGTCAAACCCGTATAATTGGTGCCTTTCATCGAAAGTTTGCCTGAAGTTCTCCACATATTGTGAGGCGCATCTACGGTCATCTGGTGATGAGAATCCAGCTACCCGGTACAGTAGGGGTAGGGGGGTAGGCTTCATACAACCGGTAATTATTCTGCATGTTTCATTCAACGCCGTGGTGACTTGTTGGGCGTGTCTAGATCTACCCCAGACGGGACAAGCATATTCCCCTGTTGAGAAACATAAGGCCTCAGCTGTTGTCTTCAAGACCTGGGGGTTTGCACCCCACTTGCTCCCTACAAGTTTCCGGAGAAGGTTGTTTCTCGTAGAAACCTTTTGTCTTGTGTTCTGGCAGTGGAATTTATACGTTAGTGACCGGTCTAGTACTACTCCAAGATATTTGGGCTTATCAATATGTTTCAAGCGTTGTCCCTCCCAAGAAACATTCAGCTTTACATGCGCTAGTTGGTTGTTGAGATGGAATGCACATACTTGGGTTTTAGTAGGGTTTGGCTTTAATGAGTTTTGTTTGTAGTAAGTTGACATCATGTTTAAAGCCTCTTCCATTGTCGACTCTACTTGTGTGAGTGTTTTCCCCTTTACGGCTATACCAAGGTCATCAGCGTAGACAAAACTCTCAGTCTGAGGGTGCATTGGTTGGTCGTTGGTGTAGATGTTAAATAAGGACGGCGCCAGAACGCTTCCTTGAGGTAGGCCATTTTTTTGGGTTCTCCATCTGCTCTTCTTTCCATTTAGCAAAACGTAGAAACGTCTATTACACAACAGTGATCTAATGATATTTACCAGGTCGTAGTCAAGCACAGTGTTATAGATCTTAGTTAGCAGGGTTCTGTGGTTTATCGTATCATAGGCCGCTGTGAGGTCTATCAAGGCTACTCCCACTATGTCTTTCTGCTCAAATCCCTCCTCTATGTATTCTGTTAGGTTCAGCACTTGGCCTGTGCATGATTTACCTGGTCTGAAGCCTGCTTGTTGTGGGATTAATTTTGCATCTAATTTTTCCTGGATGCGGTTTAAAATGAGACGTTCATACAATTTATACAAATGGCATAGCAGGGATATCGGACGGTAGCTACTCGGTAGTTCAGGGTCTTTCCCAGGTTTCAGAAGGGCTACTACTTTTGATTTACGCCACAGTTTTGGAATCTGGTAGGTAGAGCGACAGATGTTAAATAGATCGAGCACCCATTGTCTCGCTTTTTGCCCGAGGTGTTTTATCTGCTCTGTTAGGATTTCGTCCACTCCAGGTGATTTTCCATTTTTCATACAGTCAATACCATTTTTGAGCTCTTCGATGGTAAATGAGTTTCGCAAGAGAGTTGTTTCCTGGTCTTGAGTTCTTATAATCTTTGGCGTTTTGCAACGATTGTTTGTTTTGCCATTCAGAAGCAGTTGGTGGGCTATCTGATTTGGTGTTATTGTACATAGCTCTTTCATCTCTGTGGGATCACCATTAAGTTTTTTGATCATATTCCAAGCCTGCTTACTACTGTGCGTCATATCCATTTTACTTAAAGTCTCGCTCCACCGTTGTTGTCTGGAGGCACTTAGTGTTTGCTGTAGTCTCTCCCCTATCTCTGCCGTAACTTCGCTAAATGGGTCTTTACTATATTCTTCGGTGTACTTTGTCATAATGTCTTTTGCTTCATCGTTCAGACCAGATATGTAATGTTGTTGACATCCTCTGGGTATGTGTTTACATGAGATTCGTTTTACAAGTTTGATAAACGCGTCATAGTTTTTGGGGATCGGGACTATATTTTTCACTTGTGTTTCCAATTCATCAGCAAATTTTGCCCAGTTCGCTTTTTTAAAATTAAACCTTCGTTTGAAAGGAATTTTGGGAGCTTTTATAGCGCTGTAAACAGTTATTCCCACGGGCCTATGTTGCGTCTTCGGTATAGGCTTATATACCTTCCTAACGCAACGGTCCTCTAAAGACATGCTGATGAAGGTGAGATCAGGGTTGTAACCTTTCTTCCATATTTTGCTCTGGAACGAATAGGGCAGTTTTGGGTCATGTAGAAGTGCCAGGTTGTTTTGTTCAGCCCACGATTCCACAAGATCTCCATTCTTATCAGTTGAAGCGTAGCCCCAATGGACATTATGACTATTAAAATCACCCAGAATGAATCTGGTTTTTTGAGAAGCGAAATTTTTTGGAGGGGAGAAAACAAAGTCTCTCTGGGGTGGTTTATACACAGATGTCACTGTGCAGGCTCCTATTTCGACGGTTAGTATTTCAATGTCGTTGTAGCATGTTTTTTCAGCTGATGTTACATCAATATCTCTTCTCACGAAGATGGCGCTTCCATGTTTTGCACTTGAATGTTCAATGATAAGCTGCATTCCCTTAACGCTAGGTCTATGTGCTGATATGTCACGGTGAGTCTCTTGTATACATAATATATCACACTTGTGGATTTTACACAGTTCAGACAAAATTTCCTGTTTGTTACAAGTAATACCCTCAATGTTTATGGTCATCATTGTCAGTGTAGGCTCTGAGAAGAGCCGTTGATTCTCGTTACTTTGTTCGGATCCAGTGGTGGAAGGATTGGCCGCCCGAGGGGCGTTTCCAGGGAGCGCCAGTGACATATTGTTCTTATAATATCACTTGCGTGGAGGCTCCTTCCGTGCTCCCCCAACACAACAACACAATCATTAAAAGTATAATTACCTACAGTAGTGAAGTACGGCAAATAAAGGAAAGATACAAGAGAAAACTTGCGGCAACGGAAATGGATTTCTGGAGACGTTCAGCTGGTACAAGTTGTTTGCTGGTTTCAACAACAAATACCGGTCTAGTTGTTGTAACTGCTGCTGCTACCAATCAGCGTCCTTCTTGTTCTGCTCTTGCTGTTCCTATTGTGCTGTGTTCTCCGATAACAAAAGGATGTTTTATTAGTGGCCAAGGAAAACTAATGTACTTGTACTCCGTACTCCTAATATGTTGGAAATACAATTCAAAAATGAGCCCAAAGCTCCTCCAAAAGAGAAAAAACGCAAAGCCACCAAATTATTAAAAAAAAATGATGAGGAAGATTTTCCTAATATTTCTCATAACGATGAAGAAAACTGTGATTGTATTTACTGTTACAACCTTTGTTGAAAATCTAAGCTCGAAGAAGACTGATTGCGATACTTAAAATGTTCACTTTAGGCTCACGCTTCATGTGCTGATGTTCCAAGGAAAACTAAGCGTTTTATTTGCAAATGATGCCAATAATTTTGTAGCTAGAATACGGATATCATTTTCTTCATTAGCAATATGTCATTTTTGACTAAAGTGTATGCACAAAGTAGATTATGGTTGATCCCAGTTAAATATTTTTGTTTTTTGACGTGACAACGTCTTAAATTAGGTTGTGACTCATGAAAAAGTGTAACGCCCGCTCACGTCTGTTACGATGAGTCACCGAACGAGAGAGAGGCCCGCCGGACCGGCGAATGCCTTGCGTCTCTCTCCCACTCAAACATGATCGGTCCGCTGCGCGCGCAGCACTAGAGAATTAGGCGCGTTGAATCGGTGCGTGCTTGTGTCTCTGTCTTTCTCGAGCGTTCTTGGCGTTGGATTACACATTACAGCAGAAACACTTCCTTTCATTTCATATTTCTCCTATCATCGTCCTATCCTCAACAAAATCACTCAAATAGAAATTAGTTAAGTTTAAGTTTACATGTACAATGTTTTAGTAAACAAAATATATTTCTATAGTTAAAATTTGTGCAATTCTTATTTTCAGTCAATTCCTTGTTCCTATTGTGCAATTGAATAATATTCATATCAATAAATATTTTACCAAAAAAAGACGTTGTCACGTAAAATCTTCGCCCGTAAAACCGACTTTACAGGCAACCGATTTTTTTTTATAGATTTTTTGCTAAAAATGATTACCAGTTTCCATAATTTTACTGTTTTCTTTTTGGACCACTGGATTGTATCGCCGTAAAAGAATTTTGATATGAATACTTGAGAAAGCGTTGTGTATCTTACGAGTAAATGTATTTTATTGCAGGGTGAATGTAATTCATGAATACAAACAATTTAAATGATAATGCAATATAAAAATTTAAATAAGCCGTTAATGTTTTAAATTGTACATTGTTACCAACAAAATGAACCTTCTTCATCGCTATAAACGTACATTTTGCTTATAACTGTCTACATTGTTATCAAAACGGTCATGGTACTTTATACAAAAGAACCAAAGAAAGTGTTCTCATCGTTTGTTAAAGTGAGTTATGGGTAACAAGGATTAAGAATCATCACATTCCCACATTTATTATTATAGAAAGTTTTAATAATAGTTCTCTTATTAATATGTTGTCGAAGTGTGGAGAAATTAATTTTGTGTTGTAGCCATTAAGCATTTAAAATAAAAAATAAATTATATAATAATGCATTCCATTGAATTGCGAGTACTAAATCTTTCAACACTTTTATTTGGCTGAGAGCTAGATTCATATAAGTCAAAAAATTTTAAATTTTAATTTATACCATTTTTTCACTTTATTGGTGCTAACTATCGTTTGATAAAGTGACTTAAATGTATTGTGTGTGATCTGTGAGTGAGGGAGTGAGTGCTAGGGAGCTCGCAGATGTCTTCAGAGACGGAATCTATGGCTCTAGTTTTGAAAGCAAAAAAGTGGTCAATGTCCACGCCTTTTCGATTCCCGTCATTGTCAACTTATATGGCTATAGATAAGGAACGAAAATAGACGCTTATAGACTTTTAACAAAAATGTATTTTTAGACGCTATCGAAATGTAAATAAACATTTAACGTTCGTTAGCGTGGTGAATAATTTAACGAAAACTTAGTACTAGAAGAAAAGTTTTTTGTCAAAAAAATTTTAACGAGCCTCTAGAATAGAGGCCTCTAGTTTTTGTCAAAAAAAGTCTAACAAGCCTTTAGAATAGCAAATAAAAAGCCATTATCCTGGTTTATCTATATATGGATAAGACTTTTATGATATGGAATATGTAGAACACGAACTTACACAAATTTTTAAAACATGCTAAATTCTCCAAAACCAAAAGAGCCAATTTACCATTCTTAGATGTTTTGGCTGTGCGAAATCCACCAGAAATGGAGTATACAGTAACTAAGCGCATATAAACAGTTATTTGAATAGCAACTCAACCACTATCTTAAAGAAGAGGGATCGGTCAAAACTAAGCATATCTATTGTACCATTATTAATTTGTGAAACTGAATATTCACAGATAAAATTAAAATATGTGGAGGCAAATTCCATAGATGCCCTCTAGTGAATACCCATTCGTCGACGTATCCGAACTTTTTTGATTATTTTTTGGACATACAGGAGAATCTAAAGCCGGGAGCTGACAGAACGTGGCCGGCGTTCATCAACGGCGAAGAAAAATAGATAATAGAAAAACACAAAATCTAAAGACGGGAACCAACGCAATGTGGCATACCGTTTTTCCGCTGAATATTTGTGGTTTACGATCCGTGGGATAAAGGGAAACTGTCTATTTGCGGTGAGCGCGTACTGTCCCGTCGTTCAAAGGAAAATTGGAAGCTGATGTCAAACTATACCCTTGATTTTGGAAGAAACACGCACTATCGGAATTTTGAGTGAATTTATCAAAAAGTAAAGATTTATTAATTTCACGGCAACGTGGTGAGCCAACTGTGTTCTCTTTTCTTTTTACTAGTATATATTTTCTATTTTTTCTTGCCGACATGAACTGGTGAAGGGCGCTGCTATACGCTCTGTGAGATTTCGGCTCTACTAATCCGGCAATAAACCGACACCTCCAATAATCTGGCATCTTTCTACACCAGTCACCGCGTATGCAGTGATTGTAAGGCGTTACATATCTAGCACCACCTCATGTATTACATTTGGAGGCATCTATGAATATCCTGTTAATTAAATTATAATTTAAATTTTCGTATAATATTAGAAATCCTATTTAAATTCCATCAAACAGAAGATCCAATTTAAAAACCATACAGTTAATGATATTTTTAATCTAGAAGTTTATCGACACTAAATAACAATAAACATCTAGAATACCTTCTGTCGTCCAGATTCATTTAATATACAAATTGACAAATCTGGTTTTAACATTTTCAGACAAAAACTACACTTTCTTCCAATAAATAACCGGAATATTCTTTTTTATGACATGAAAGCAGCAGCTACATTCGTCTACCTAGTTAAGATTTATATTCATTTATTCAAAAATGCCAGGTTCTGTTTATTATGCGGGTTATATTACACGATTTATTTAGTTTTCTGTTAAGGTCAAGAGAAGTCGGCTCAGAGGTTGCTTTATGTTTTGAATATTGTTATAAAAATAAAAAAAATCTAGATAATAGGAGAAAAGAAATCGCGAACTTTTTAAGGATCAGCATAATTATAAAAACCGTAATAAAATTCTAGTGTTGAGTGAATATTTGACATTGCCAATTTTTTCTTTCGAATTGCCAACTAAAAAGTTTATAATTTGGAATTTCCGTTCCGTTCCTGTAATTATCTAAATATCACTTTATCAGGCAGTCTACACGAGAATATTTACCCAAATATGTGTAGTTCATTTCCATGGAGGATATCTAAAATAATATAATTACAAATGAGTCTTGTTGTTCTTATTATATTTGCCTAAGTTGTTGTTTGTTCTAAAAGCTGATATAATTTTTTTTATGTGTTTTGGGTTTTTTTTTTGATATCATACAAAAAGAAATGAAATAACACCAGCTTTTGGAAGAAACAACAAGTTAGGCAAATATATTAAGAACAACAAGATCCAAAAGAAAAAGCACTTACACAGTGGCGTATACAAACTTAAATGTGGCGACTGCCCAAGAACTTACATCGGCCAAACTGGTAGAACTTTTAACAAACGTATAGCAGAACACAAAAGGGCTTTCAATAAGAGAAAAACAGATTCTACAAATGCACTTCACTTTCTAGACTATATTCATTCCTTAAATGACAAATTTTAAATTCTTCACATTCAAAATAAATGCCTTAAGCTATCTTTAGTAGAATCTATGAAAATTAACAAATTAAAAAATACATACATATTTCTAAGTAACCAACTTGTGACAAACAGTTCTCCTCTCCTCAAATTATTCAGGGAAAGACTAACGAAAGAAAGTGTAAACGCATACCAAAAATGGATCACTTAAAAGACGCGAAAGTTTTCAGTATTTTACTGTTATACAAAAGCAATTTTTATCAAGTGACGGTCGCATTCATCACTTACAATAAACTTTAAATTTAGTTCGTGCGTTAGCAGTTAGCACCCCAAAAAGTGCCCTAGTTTTCGATAAACCTATAATCCGCTGCTGTCAACAAGGCAAAACGAGAAAAAAAGCGAAAATAAATTGATTTTATAATTTTAATGCTCGGTTTTATCTGCTCGGTTTAAACATTTTTGCTAGTTTTGACACAATATATATATATATAATTTTTTTTTTTTTTTTTTTTTTTTTCAATTTTTCAAATTATTTTTCGACCGTACTGTTTTAAATATTGATTTATAGTATCAGCAATCGGTCAGGAAATAAAACTCTATTTGTTCAGTCTCAATATTTCGTCACGATTTTGTGACTTCTTCAGGAGAAAACTGTAAATTTATTAGAATAATTGATTATTATATGTAAACAAAGTGAATATTTTAATACTTACAACTGTGTATCCCGGAGGTAAAAGACACTATGTCCATTTTTATTGAAATTTAGATTATTGCACTTTTGAATGTAACTTTTCTGGTTCTACACATAGGTAAACCATACCATGTCCAGAGACAATTTTACGGCAAGTTACCGACTTTTTAATAAACACCAAGTCCACTTCCAGTCAGAGGTAAACAACATCATGTGGACTTGGTGTTGTTTACCTCTACTATATGTGTGCACCGTCATTTACCATCCCGACATAGTGTTATGTACCCTTGTACACTTCCCGTCATATAAAAATGGTACACTTTTTTTCCATTGTAAACCAGTGTTCAGACCAGAGATATGTAAGAGAGCCTCTTTGTATATCTAATTAAGTAGTAGTAAATATGTTATGATCAGATGTTACGTTTTTTCTGTCTTACTGTATGGCTGTGAAAGTTGGACAATGGACTCTGAAGTAGAAAAAAGAATAGATGCTTTTGAGATGTATATATACAGACGAATGTTGAGGATTCCATGGGTACAAAGAGTTACTAATGTTGAGGTACTACGTCGCATGTATAAACAAAAAGAATTACTAAGAATAATCAAAGAGAGGAAAATGCAATACTTGGGTCATGTGCTGAGAGGCGAAAGATATGAATTACTTCAAGTTATACTGGAAGGAAAAGTACAGGGCAAAAGATCAGTAGGAAGACGCCAGAACTCGTGGCTGAAAGACCTGAGGAGATGGTTCGACCGCTCATCCGCAGAGATCTTTCGCGCAGCAGTTTCCAAAACTACAATTGCCATTTGGATCGCCAACCTTCGAAAGGAGACGGCGCAATGAGAAGAAGAAGAAATATGTTAAAAAAAATTGAGCCAGAAGGTTTAATAAAAGCTGATTAAACAGGTAAACACAAGCCAATCAATAAAACTTCTACCGAAACCATAAATAGTATACATCAACATATTAAATCATTCCCAAAGTACGAGAGTCATTATTCCTGAGAAAGGAGTAAGAGAGATTATCTGGGCACAGAACTTACAATAGAAAAGGATGTATCAACTGTACATTGATTAATGCAATGAAAGAGATATAGATCCAAATCTCAGAGCAAAAAAGTGCTTGTACGCAGATATTTTTAATAAAGGCTTCAAGTTGTCGTTTAAACCACCCCGAGGAGACTGAAAAGATTTGCGATACATGCAGTACATTCAGCGCTGAATTGAAAAATAATCTTACTGCAAATGAACTAACCAGTTTACGGGCTACGGACAGATCGTGATACTTACCAAATTGAACCTAAAACTCGGTATAACTTAAAACAATTGGACTTTATAATGGCTAAAGAGTCACCAAAATACAAAGTACTATCTGGTGATTTGCAAAAATATTTGCCTTCACCACTAACAAACAATTGTATTAGATTCTACAAAAGGAAGCTTTGGACATTAAATTTTACATTATGTGATGCCAGTGATTCTTCTGTACAATATATGATGTAAGACGAATCGAAAGGGGCCCGAGGTGCAAATGAAATTGCCTCGTCAATTTTGAAATGGGCTGACAATACAATTCCAGGTTTTCAAGTAGAGGACATCACTCTTTGGATCGATAACTGCTATGAATAAAATAAAAATATAAGTAGGGTAAAAGAAATAATAAATTAGACTTACTCACAATCAATTTATTATTCTAATTTATTATTTCTTTTACCTTTTGAAATGGACTCACACAAGCAACACATTCATGATTTGAAAAATATAAGTATTATTATGTGCTATTTTTGGATACTGCGTACGTACTCTCAAATAAAGACGATCACTCAAAACTTTTTACTGAAAGGGAAAAACATATGGAAGCAGACAGTGTTTATGCTTTAATCGAAAGAAAAAGAAAGAAACTCTCCAATTTGGCCATTTTAACACCATGGTACTGGCAACAACTAGTTAGGCAAACATCAGGTAAATACACAGTGCATAATATGGAACTTGCAGATTTCAAAAACTTCAAAACGCTGTTCGATACGAAATTGTCACCTAATCCTCCTTTTGTAAGTAGAAAAAAGAATGTTAATAAAGACCCTGTTCTACTGTCAACATGTGTTTTCCTACAAGTCCAACAAGAACACATTGGAAAGTTCTTTTATAAGACCGATTTCAATAATCAAAATATGTATGAAGTGGACTTCATGAGGTATCGAAGACAGCAAGTAACGTTTCCAGCCCAATTAGATCAAGTCTCAGTAATCCCATTACCAATCACAAAACAAAAGTGCAATGACTTAATTGCACTACTGCCTTTTGTTCCGTCAGTTTATCATGAGTTTTATCAAAATTTAACACATAGTGATGTAGCCACAAACGATTACCCACAAGAAGATGAAAATGATATGGAGCATCTTTAACAATTTTTTAAACTTGTCTATAATTTTACTTAATTATTATAACATTATAATATTTACCTCTAATAAAATAATAGTATAGGTTGTTTAATGTGTCTGTATTGTTTATTTCGTAAAGACCTTAACATGCAATGCCACATTATTTAAAAAAGTTGTTAGAGGTAAATAACACTATGTCCAACTACACATTTTTAAAAAAATTTTAAATAATGAACGGTTAACTTCAGCTATATAACACTTCATGGAAGGAAAAACGATTATACACACCACAATAATAATATATTAATCTTGGTTAAATAAAAGAAACATTTGAGTATTAACTGATTAAAAATTTAAAAAATGTTAAAACTGCTCTCCTGAAAAAGTAAGAAAATGGACATAGTGTCCTTTACCTCCGAGGTACCGAATAAGAATAAAAATATTGAGACTGAATATATATATATATATATATATATATATATATATATATATATATATATATATATATATATATATATATATATATACTATTTCTAATTTAAAATTTGTGTTACAAAGTTAACGAAACTTATAACGAAACGATATTTTTGAAGGTAGCAATATAAGAACATCAGAAAATGCTACGAAAATACACGATAAACTCCTCGTTGTTTCACATACTGGAATTGTTTATGCTTTAAGTCGTTTCGTGAAGCTTCTGAAATTTTCCAACCATTTATCGGTAGTTTCTATATTCTTCTTTCGCTATATAGGATATTTTGTAAGATTCCTGTGCAATATTCTTACCTCTTCTAAAATCCGTTGAAACTTTGTTTCTAACATGAATGTAGTCTAATTTATATTTATTTCATAAGCAATGATATTTAATAAATAATAATTTGCTGCCTTATTTGCCTTTTCCATCTTTTGTACATCATCCACGCGTCGAAGACATTGACTAGGGGCAACGCCGTCACTCGTAATTCCTTCGGGATCGATATTTTCTCCTTTCCTGTTCCTATCTGAACTGTACTTCCTGCATTGTCGTTTGCTTGATTGATGATTATTTGTTTCTCTTTTTCTTTATTGTAGTTGTTTCCCATTTTTAGAAGGAGAGTTCCATTTTGATTCTCCTCCTTTATATATATATATATATATATATATATATATATATATATATATATATACTCAGTGACATTAGAAGTGTTACACCCAGAAGGAATAATTTCTTGAACTTAATTTTTTGGCAACAGGGTAGATTTACATCAAGAATGAAACGATAACGTTGTCAAGAATTTTTATTAACAAGTAATCAAAAAAAAAAAAAAATAATAATGTGTTTGGCGACCCCGTAGCTGAATACACTCCTGTATACGTCTAGGCATGGACAAAATGAGATGTTCAATGTCTGCTTGTGGCACCTCGTTCCAAGCAACTTAAACTTCATGTATTAACTGTGCCAGAGTCTGTGCAGGATGGTGCAAAGTGGACAGTCTCCTTCTCATCATATCCCATACATGTTCGATAGGATTTAAATCCGGAACACGGGGCGGCCGTGGCAACACATTAACGTCAGCTTCTTGGAAAAAGTCCATAGTTTGATGAGCAATATGGGGACGTACGTTGTGTTGCTGAAAAAGGACGTCTCGACGGCCGTCGAGATAAGGCAGTAAACTGGTTTGTAAGATGTCTTCAACATAACGCGCAGCTGTGATATTGCCTCGAATAAACACAAATGGTGATCGGTTACCATAGGCAATAGCCCCACAAACCATTACTCCAACTGTCCTGTATACATGCCTCTCAACAGCAAACCCGATATCTCGTCGTTCTCCACGGCGGCGTCTTACCATCCTACGATCATTATGCATTCCTAAACAGAATCGTGATTCATCGCTGAATGCTACATTACGCCATTCTGCTACCCAATGCTGCCGTTCTCTGCACTAATTCAAACGTTGATGACCGTGGTCCGTAATCTAAGGAAGCACTAGTCATGGGCGGAATGAAACCAGTCCAAAGGCTCGAATACGACGGTATAGTGTACGCATACTAACAGGTCTACGTAGTACTTCAAACCATTGGTCAGCAATTTGACGCGCAGTAGCAAAACGGTCTCGCAGAGCCAGTAATCTAAAGCACTTATCTTGACGCTCTGTGGTACGACTTGGTTGACCAGTTGGTCTTCTTCGTGTTCCTCTACCTTAGTTTGTCCACACATGACAGACACGCATAGCCGTCATTGCCGTACAATTAACACGACGGCCAATTTCGCGATACGACAAACCCATATCTTTATACGCAATAATTCTACCCCTGTCAAAATCACTAAAATGGTGGTAATTATGCTTTATTCGAACTCGAGGCATTTGCTTACACTGAATACACTTAGACTGAGGAACAATAACTAAAAATTTCTATACGAACCGGTTTTCACAAGTCGGTCTCTCAGCAAAAAATTTAGAAGATAAAACTTTATTTTTACAAAAAGTAGAAGAGATAAACCATTGGTATTGTTATCATAGCATGTTCTAAATATAGTCATTCTGTTGCCAAAAAATGAAGTTCAAGAAATTACTCCTTCTGGGTGTAACACTTCTAATGTCACTGAGTATATATACATATATATATATATATATATATATATATATATATATATATATATATATATATATATATATATATTGTTATGGATCAGTTTATCGATCAGAAATAGAATAAAGAGTTTTTTTTATTATTTTAATATACCGCGGGCATATAAGTTAAAATACAACCCTGTACCTATTTGTAATCGTTAGAATAAGAAAAGACATTGTTTCCGTGACGGACTAGTTTTTCCTTGAAGGACTAAGTGAATAGTGAAAGGACAATGGAATTCGTGTAATTATATATTTAAGGAATAAACTTTGTAATTGTATTTTGCGGTGGACATTTTTCGAAAGTAAATAAGAATTAGATTTAGATATGAGATAACAAGAATTTGGAAGCTTATTTCGGTTGAAAAAGGCAAAATTGTTAATGGTTTCTGAAAAGTAATTTGAGTGAAATTAGTTTATTTGTTTTAAATATTATGTTGGAAATTTTCTGAATCGAAAATTAGTGGGAAAGATAAATGCTTATGATTGGTTAAAAAGAAATGATGGGGGATGAGAGAGTTTGAGAAGTTTGTCTGGGGAGATTGAAAAGATTATTATGATACCGGCAGACCAGAAGAGAAGACGTGTTTTTTTTGTGTAGTCAATCGGAGTAGGAGTGTTTTTCGTTTGTTAGTGAAAAAGGTGGAAGCTGAGAGCAGATCAAAAACGAGAAGATTAATACCTCTTTTGAGTCTGCATAGTCCACGAGATCTAATTGAGAAAGAAAGGAGAATTTGTGAATAAAGAGTACTGGTCAAAAGAGGCTTGGGCTTGTGTTTTCGGAGGAGTAGTTTGCTGGTATGCGGTTTTGGAGCGATGCTGAGAACTGGAAAGATTTGATGGTAGCCGGACATAATCAGTCAAGGAAGGAACTGTGGTTTGATCGAGAGGAGACATCATTGGTGTAAAAAAATAAAGGTCAGTCAAATAATTTGAATGAAAGAAAACTTTAAGACATTCTAAAGATAAAATCAAATATAAGCATACGAACTAAGATTCCAAGTTTTAAAGAGTTATTTTTTTGTGAATAAATTATATTTTTTATATGGTAAATTTTTTAGTAGATATTATTATAAAGCAGATCAATAGATAGTTTGTTAATTAAAATTAAATTTAGAGTATAGGAGTTTGTTGGGAAAGATAATTGCCCACAAAAAGTTATTTATTAACATTCACCGTATTGCTTATTGAAATAAATAATAATTTGTGTGCATATTTATGTTGTTTTAATGTTAGTTCCGTTTCCTGTTTTATCCCGATTATGAGCAACTAGGAGATACTGAACCCACTAGAAGAGATATATAAAGTAAACTGATCAAAGTAAAATTAAAAAAGGACCCTGAGAATTTTAAATAGTAATTGAATTGTATGACTCTGCATAAATTAGTGAACTAATTAATTAAATAATTTGATTAATTAAATTAGTCTTAATCAATAATAAGACATCATAAAGCAGATCACAACAATATATATATATATATATATATATATATATATATATATATATATATTTAGGGATTCTACAGTATTCACTCCCTTCCCTCGCTCAACCGTTTCCATCTCTCTCTGTTGTTCCATTCTCCATCGTTTAGGCCTCTCTTACTCATGGCGTCGTCTACTTCGTTCCTCCAGGATTTTCGGGGTCGTCCTCTTTTCCTCCTTCCTATGGGGCTCCATTCGGTTATTCTCTTTATCCATCTGCTGTCGCTAGTTCTTCTTACATGTCCATACCACTTTAATCTTTTTTGTTCTATATATGTTAGTATGTCTGTTTCTATTGATGTTCTTTGCTTTATTTCGTCATTACTTCTCCTATCCATTCTTGTTACTCTGCAGCATCTTCGCAGGCATTCCATCTCTGTTGCTACTATCTTACTGCTGTTTTTCTTGTTTATGATCCAATTTTCAGCCCCATATGTCATAATACTTCGCACTAATGTTTTATAAATCTGCGTTTTTGTCTTCATATTTAGGTGTCTATCCCACCATACTGAGTTAAGTTGTCGGATTGCTGTTCTTGTTTGTCCTAATGTTTGTGTAATTTCTTCCTCTGTTGTTGCCTTTTTCGTGATTATAAACCCCAGGTATTTGAATTTATCCTTTCCTTTGATTGTTACGTTGTCATCAATCTGTAGATCTTCTATGTCTTCTTCACTTGTAGATAGGTACTCTGTTTTCGTGAGGTTAATATCTAGGCCAGCCTTGGTATATTCTTCTTGTAGTTTCTTCATCGTGTAGCTGAGGTCGTCTTGGTCTTGTGCAATCACTACCTGATCGTCTGCAAAGCTTAACGTATATAGGTATTCGTTCCGTACGGGTACTCCCATGCCTTCGCATTTTCTTTTCCATGTAGTCAAGGCTTTTTCTAAGTATATTTTGAATAGGGTTGGAGATGTGGAACAACCCTGCAGGAGCCCTTTTGTTGTGGTGAAGTCTCCTATGATTCTTGTTCCCATTTTAATGGACACTTTATTTTCTTTATATAGATCTTTTGTAGCTTATATGAGCTCCGTCTGTATTTCTAATTTGTACATTGCCTCCCATAGTTCTGACCTTGGTACAGAGTCATACGCCTTTCTCAGGTCCACAAATTCCAAGTGTATATCTCTATTTTTTGCTTTTTTCTTTTCCAACAGTTGTTCCAGTGTGTATATGTGGTCAATGCATGATCTTCCTGCCGTGAAGCCTGCCTGATCTTCCCCGATTTTGCCTTTTATCGCTTTCTCTATCTTTTCTCGCAGTATCTTCCCATTAATCTTCCTATTGATGATATTACGCTTATTCCTCTGTAGTTTTTGCATCGTTTTCTATCTCCTTTCTTAAATATAGATGTCATATATGCCTCCGTCCATTCCTTTGGGAGTTGTTCTCCATTTATGGCTTTCTGAAATATCCATTGTATCATCCGGTGTAATTTTTTTGATCCGTATTTTATAAGCTCAGGTGAGATGCCTCCAGGTCCCGGTGCTTTCTTATTTTTGATTGCTTTTATGGCCGTTCTCATTTCCCTATCTGTTATTTCTATTTCGTGTTGTGGGAATCTGCTTCGTCTTCGCCTGTTTTCTTTTCCAATGAATTGTGGTCTTTGTTCTGTTAATAGTTCCTTGTAGTAGTCCTTCCATTCTTTGTCCTGTATATTTCCCAATTTAATTTTTTCTTTTGAGTTTTGTTTCAATTCTCTTAGTACTTTCCATGACTCCGAAGTTCTTGTACCTCCTATATATGTTTCAATATTTAAGCAGATTCTTTCCCATTCTTCATTCTTTTGCTGTGTTATTTGTTTTTTCACTTCTCTATCTTTTTCTCTATATTCTTTATAAACTTCGTCGTTGTTTGTAGTCAGCCATTTTCTGTATAGTTGCTTTTTTTCTTCAGTTATTCTTTTTGTTGGTTCATTTATTTCATAATAGTGCTGTTTATTTGTTATATGTTCTTTTTCCCCAAGGGCTTCGAATGCTGCTTGCTTTATACTCGCCTTTATATGCTCGTATATTTCTTCGATGTTGCCGTATCTAAATTCTATTAATTTTTGGTCTAGCCGTTGTTGGTATAGTTTCTCCTTTATTTTCCGTGATTCTCCTTTTATTTTCTTATTGCTTGTAGGTTATTATGTGGCCTTGGTTTTCCATTTTATTTTCTGTTTTATAGCGGATACTATAAAAGACTAGTTTTTACCTATAGTCAGCAAAATATATTATTTTTCTTCTTCTTAGAAAGGTTAAAACGGACTACATTACTTTTTAGAAGTTTAAAGATTTGCTTAAATCTAACACTTAGAAACACAATATTATACATTTTAAGTTTTTAGTTGTTTAAAAACCGACAATATTTTAGTTTCATATTATTTCTGCTAATTTATTTTAATATCCAGTATCATTTTTATTTCGTTGTTTATACTTTTACGGATATAAGAATTTATAACTTGCGTATAAATTAATTCCTGCCATTAATAAAATTGATTAAAGTAGATAACAAACATAAGAAGCGCATTTAGTCACTGATCTATGATCTGCGATTGAGAAAAAACTAGTTAATAAATTACGGACTGTCAGGACCGCATGGAGACAAAATTAATAAAAATCTGACCGATTAAAGAAGGCATTTATCTGGAAACATTATAATAACATCTTACTTTGATAAAAACCTGTTTTTTATAATCTTTCCAAAACCGTTTATTATATAATAAATAGGCAATAATAGAGATATTAAAGAAATACTTATCTGCGTTGTAAGCATCTAATTGGACAATAAACTTAGTTTCAAATGGTGAAAATAGTTTTGAGATTTTATTGAACTGGTTTGTAGACATTTGCAGAATATTTTATGGTTATGTTCGATAATTTGAGAAACGGAACTATATTCTTGAAACTAAAAATGCATTAAAAATATTGAAAGATCTCTGTCTATAAGACTATATCAGTTTTATTCAGGGTGGGTCATGGGGAACTGTACATACTTCTACATTGTATTTAGGCCCCTATGGAGAATAAAAAATGACCATTAAAAAGTGTCAGGGTAAATTGTTAATTTTGACTGAAATTTCTATTTGTCCTAACTTTTGACCGGTAAGTTCGATGTGTTTCATATGTGGATCAAACATTAAACTATTACTACCTATCTGCCTTATTTATTCAAACTAGAAAAAAATCAGGTCCGATTTAAAAAAATTAGTTCGATTTGTTCATAACAAAAATTCCACCCTGCATACGGTTTTTAAAAACTTTATTAATAATTTTATAAATTAAGCAAACAGGCAATTAAAATGATCTATTTATTTTTCGCAGCAAGATTACTTAATTTTTAGTAATTAAAAAAATCAAATTTGACTGTGAATTAAAAGTTTGAGAAAGTGAATTATCGATGTAAAAAATGTGATGTGACGATGAAAAAAAAAAACATTTCTTGCAAATATTAAATTTTTTTGAACAAACATTTAATTCTGATTTAACAAACAAACCGGACCCGATTCAAACTGGAAAAAATCAGGTACGGTTTGAAAAAGTTAGTTCATTTTGTTCAAAGACAGCTACTGACGAAAATGCAGAGAGCGGCTTTAAAACTGTAGGTATACGGCTTGTTAATTGTAATATTTTCCATGATCATCTGTTTTCTTTCTCGAATACAACAGACAAGCCTATCCAGCAGCGTTGCCCGTCAACGCTGATGAAATTCATGAAGAATCAACTATATCGCAGATTAAACAGGATAAATCGTACGATGAAGCTAACAACAAGAAAAATGTTGAGTGCGTTATTGCACTCGATGCCATAAGTACTCTATCATCCACATCTAAACAAACGACTTAAAGCAAAAGAAAAGCCACTCCAATTGTACTCACCAATAGTCTCTTCATGGCGGAAGTTAAACAAAAAGAAACAGAGAAAATTATTCAAAGAAAAACTACAAGACAGGTTAGAAGACTAATTGAAATAGACCCAGAAGAATCATTTGAAAGTGAATCTGATGATGACGAAGATGACGTCTTTTGCTTATTTTTTGCGAAGCGTTCATAAAATCCAAGCCAGGCGAACCATGGACAAGATGCTGCAGTAAGCAGTAGGCGAATGTTTTTTGTGCAGGAATTGCACCAAAAACAAAAACATGCATTTGCGATTCTTGCTGTATGCCATTTTCTCCTGAACTATCAAAGACTCAAAATACTTTAAGTTTTTTTATATTTTTGTTAAAACTTGGGCTACTGTTGATTAGACTTTGTAATATTAGTGACAATAGTACAATATCAGATCAGTACAATAAGGTCCATTCGCTCAACTCGGGCATATTTTGACAGATTCAGAGCTGGAAACTTACAGCATAAAAGTTCCTATCCACAGTATTAACAGCTTAAATAAACTTTTATTACAGACTTCTTTCATTGAAAAAACAAGAATTATTACAAATAGTGCAAGTGTACACTAAATCCATAAAATTTTGGGTAGTATATATTTAAAAAATATATTTCAGTTGTTATAATTTAACATAACTATTTATTATATGGTGCAAATAAATAAATATTGATTGTCGGTAATTTGTAAAGTTCTATTTTATTTACTATTTAGTTTGTATACTATTAATATTGGCTATGAGTACGTGGGCTTGGTTGTATAGTAATTTCCAGCCACTTCTAGTCTGTCAAAAAGTAACTAACTTCGCAAAAAAATAATTACTAAATTCACTAGACAGTTCGGACTGGGAATAGCGAACGGACTATATTAATATGCCATTTTAGACAGACTTGTTAGGGTAAAATGTTTAATGCATTTGAACGCATGTTTATTTTTCAACTATGAAAACACAGCATTAAAAGGGATCAAATGTGGAATGCAATGGCAGAACTCTCAGTTCCAAAAAAACTTATCCAGCTTGTTAAGTTATGTGTAAATAGCTGTAGATCCAGAATACGGATAGGTAACAAACTCTCAGAATCATTCGAAATAAGCAGTGGCCTGAAACAAGGAGATGCGTTGTCACCTCTCCTCTTTAATATCATCCTGGAGAAAGTAGTAAGAGCAGCATAACTTAACACAGAATTACTGACAGTAAATGGACCAAAATTACTACTAGCATAGGCAGATGACATTGACATTGTGGGAAACACCAATGTGAAGGAGACTTTTAATAAATTGGAGGTAGAGGCAAAGAAAACTGGTCTGAGGGTAAACGAAGAGAAAACCTAGATGTTTTGAGAGGAAAATCCTCAGAACAATCTTTGGGCCTTATCACGACATTAATAGCAACCAATACCGAATAAGAACAAATGCTGAGGTCAAGTAGATGTATAGAGCGAGCGATGTAGTCCAAGAGATTAAATCTCAACGTCTAAGATGGGCTGGCCATGTCCATAGACTCCCTAATAACCGCCTTGCCAAGCTAATATGAGAGGAAGCCCCCACAGGAAGAAAGCCCTTAGGACGTCCACGAATGCGATGAAGAGACAATATATGGTTAGATCTAAAAACAATGGGGCTACCCACTGACCCAACTATTATGGACGACCGTTCAAGATGGAAGCAAGTTGTGCAGTCATCCAAAACCCACCCCGTTGTAGTGCTACGAGAAGAAGAAGAAGAAGAATAATGAAAAAACTTTTGTGATAAAATTACCTCTATCTTATGTATTTTAGTGTGCTGAATCCGAAAATTATAATAAAAATGCTGTATCACTCACCCTTTCACAACTTAACATTTAAAATTGCGTAATTACATTTTATTTTGTTTAATGAGCAGAAAAATCTAATGTTACTTGACTGGTAAGGCTGTTAATGAACTCTACAGCACTCTTTATTCTTCTTCATTCTCATTAACAGCTGTATAAATCTTTATTCCAATAAACATAACCTTACTTTTCAGTGTTTGACTTATACGCTTTTAAGTATAGCTAATCGCGTTTGTAAAAACTGTCCAAATACATTTTGTTGCATATGTGGTGATTTTGTTATTAAAAACATGTTTGTTTATCCCAGCCTCCCGTCTGTTATCCGTCCGGTAAAGCATAAGACTAAAGCTAAACTGCCAGTCCCTGAGCCTTCCGCTATGTATTGATAACATTTTATCTATAGTGAATAAGAATCTGATGAAAGTGGTCCAGGAAATGATGGTGAATTTCAATGCCCTTAAGAAAATTTACAATCACAGTTGTTTACACAAGCTGAATTAGATGAATTAGTAAGAGATTTGAGTTTAACTAAGGAAAAATCAGAATTGCTTGGCTCAAATTTAAAAGAAAAGAATTTGCTGTCGCCTGGTACATTTATTTACAAGTGCAGGTACAGAGATCAACAGTTTGCTCAGTTTTTTAGGCAGGAAAGGTACTGTTATGATCTTGGTAGTCTTATGAATGAATTTGTTATTAAGTATAATAAGGATGATTGGAGGCTTTCTACCGACTCTTCAAAAACAAGTTTAAAAGCTGTACTTTTACACAATGGAAACACTTATGCTTCACTTCCTATTGCTCTTTCAGTTCAAATGAAAGAGACATATGAAAATCTTGATATAATTCTATAGAAAATCAACTATTCAGCCCACAATTGGATGATCTGTAGAGATTTAGAAGTTGTTTATATACTACTTGGTCAAAAAAAGGGATTTGCAACGCTTCCATGTTTTATTTGTGAATAGGAAAGTGGAGTTAGCTATAAACACTGGTACACAAAACAATGGCCCATAACACCTGGCGAGAAGAACATTTTGTACAAAACTTTGGTAGCTCCTAAAAAGATCTTCCTTTCACCTCTACACATCAAGTTAGGCTTAATGAAACAGTTTGTCAAGGCTTTGCCTAAAGATGAAGAATGTTTAATGTACTTGAGTGGAAAGTTTACTCATCTAGAAGAAGCCAAATAGAAAGAAGGTGTTTTTGTTGGACCAGATATTCGTAAAATGATGTTCGACCCCAGCTTTGAAACCAAGATAACTACTAAGGAAAAAGAAGCTTGGATTGTATTCAAAAAAGTGGTAACCAAGTTTTTAGGTAATGTGAAAGACTCTTACTACGAGGTGAGTAGCTAATTGAAGCTTGTCCTGCATTCAAAAAAGTGGTAACCAAGTTTTAAGGTAACGTGAAAGATCCAAACTACGAGGTTATAGTAGCTAATTTTTTAGATAAGTTTGAAGGTTTAGGATGTCTAATAAGCCTCAAAATCAATTTTTTGCATAAGCATCTTGACTTTTTCCCTGAATATCTGGGTGATGTCAGTGAAGACAAGGCAAACAATTCCACCAGAATATCAAGGTAATGGATAAACGATACCAGGGACGTTGGAAACACAATATGATAGGTGATTACTGTTGGTCACTTCATCGGGAACAACAGAATGCGTCGCAAAGGAGATAAAGCATTGACTCCTCAAATGATTGTACAGACCTATACTATTCTCTCTCGCTCTCCAATGGCGCTACAGCCCAAATCGGGCCTTGGCCTCCTCCAAACTATTCCTCCAACCTTGTCGGTCCCGCGCCGATCTTCTCCAGGTTCTCACATCTAGCAAATTTTGCTCGTCCGCTGCCACTTCATCCTCTTATCTTTTCCGTGGCCTTCCTTTTGGTCTTGCGCCCTGCATTTTACTATCAAGGGCTCTTTTCGGCAATCTTTCTGTCTCCATTCTTACTACATGACCAGCCCAGCGAAGTCCCTGAAGTTTAACGAATTCTGAGATCGGTGTCTCTTTGAACAGTTGGTAGAGTTCATGGTTATACCTGGATCTCCATATTCCGTTTTCGTTAATAGGTCCAAATATCTTTCTTAGGACTTTTCTTTCGAAGACTTCCAGTTTTCTTTTTGTCTCTTCTGTCATCACCCATGTTTCGCATCCATAACATACTATTGGTGTGATAATAGTTTTGTAGACCCTGATTTTCGATCTCCAGTGTGTGTTTTTGGAGCGAAACACATGATCGAGTGAAAAATAAGCTTTGTTTCCGTTTACTATTCTTCTTTGGATTTCTGGTTCTTCTGTTCCATCCGTGTTTAATGTAACTCCTAAATCTGTGAAACTTTTTACCGTTTCAATATCGTCCTCTAATTCAACTGTGCGTCTGTTTCCCCTAGCTCTTGCCTATGTTAACTTTTTTGTCTTTTGAATATTTATTTCTAGTCCGGTCTCTTTTGCCTTTGATTTTAATTGTGAATATATTTCTGCCGCCTCTTCTGTTCTGCGAGACATGATGCTGATATCATCGGCATAGGCGGCAATCTGTATTGATTTATTTGTAAGGAGATTACCTCTTCCTATATTCGGCTGTCTTATCACATATACCAAGGTCAGGTTGAATAGTGTCGGTGCCAGCCCGTCTCCTTGCTTTAATCCTTGGGCTATCGTAAAGTTTTCCGTGAACTCATTTTGGACTCTGACAGTTGCTATTGACGAATCCATTGTTGTTTTTACCAGTCGGATGTATTTTTGGGGGATATTAAAGCTCTGCAATATTTGATATAACTTGTTTCTATTAATTGAGTGGTAGGCTTGTTTGAAATCTATGAATATGTTGTGGACGTCAATGTAGTATTCCCACGATTTGTTTAAGATTTGTTTTACTGTGAATAGTTGGTCAGTTGTAGATCTTCCTTGTCGGAAACCGGTTTGATATTCCCCGACAATATTTTCAGTTAGTTGTTGGAGTCGTTTGTTTAGTATGTAAGTAAAAATTTTGTACGCCGTGCACAAGAGGGTTACGCCGCGATAATTTTCGCATTTCAGTTTATCCCCTTTTTTATAGATTGGGCATATAATCCCGGTTTTCCAATCATTAGGGATCTTTTCATCATTCCAAATCTTGTTCATGAGCACATGCATTTGTCCTACTAGGTGATCGCCACCTAATTTATATAGCTCAGGGGGGACGTTGTCAATACCTTATTGTTCTTTTGTGCTCGTATTGCCTGTTTTACCTCTTCCATCGTTGGGGGTTCTATATTTTCGGTGTCTCCCTCATTGTGATGCATGTCCATATGCTCTTCATTTTCTTGTGTCCCTAAAAGAGTTTGGAAATAGGTTTTCCAGACTGATTTTATTTCTTTTGGATCACTGGTTATTTGCCCTTCTTGATTTCTGCATAGATTTGTTCGGGGTTTGTATCCTTCTTTTAAATTGCGTAGATATCTGTACGCCTGTCTTATATTGTTGCTTTGAAGATTTTCTTCCATTTTCTGTATATTGCCGTTTTCGTATTTTCTTTTCTCTGTTCGGCATATTTTATCTGCCCTCCGTCTTGCATCTTGGTAACTTATACTATTACAAGATGGGAATTAGATAAAAGGTATTATTTTAATAATGTATCATTTTAGTCATATTGTGGGAAAACTGTGGGTGATACGTAAAATCATGCGTAAAATCTAATTTGATTCTTTTTTAGCACCAAAAAATACATAGGATTCACATAAATTTGTAAGAAAAGTTGTATAAATATTTTTCTGTTAGCCTGTGTTATTAATTATTTCTAATACGATGTCAGTTTTTAATTTATCTTTTCTTTAATTATCTATCGTTTGAAGTAAACACGGTCATCAATTAAACACAAAATGTCTTACGCCGGCCCATTCTACTAGCTACCTGAAATTGGTATAAATAATGGAAATAATGGTAATTATAAATTCCTTTACCGCTTCGAGATTATCAGCGGGTATTCTTAAATCCTTTAGTTTACTATAATTATTGTGACTACAGAATTTGTAGTCAACAATTGAATGGTGGGCCGCAGCAATGTTGTAAGCGACAGAATTGAGATTAAGCAAGAGATGGAAAATACATATTGACAAGTTATTTATGAAAATAAGCACTGAAAAAAATGAATTTCACTTAACAACAAGATACAGTTATAGATGTGTAACCAAATTATGCAGGTTTACACAGAAAAAAATTATTTAAAAAAAATATTCCAGCAACAATGGTTTATATATTGGATATATAACAGTGTTGCACCTGATTACTATGCGATGTTTAGGCTTATTTAGGTTTTGAAAAAGTATCTAATATTAATAATAAACTATAATCAGTTCAAATTAATGCTCCTTAAATTTAAACTTAAAACTAATGTTCCATCTTATTCTAATTTTTCATAAAACTCTCGGTATTCAGGTTTTAGGTACTGGCACATATCCAGTAGATTTTTGCGTTTTTCTTTTTTTATTTTTATAGGCCCGATAACGCATTCGGCAACGACGGCAACGCATCAATTTGGTAGTTGAATGCTCTGATGGCTTGTGCACCTGATTTTTTATTCACAAGTGAGAATATTTGCCAAGGTTACATGACGTTGTGAGAAGTTCTAGCCATTATTCTCGTAGGATCATCGCTGTAGAATTTGAACCAAGTACTCAGTGATCTTACATTTGGAATATTTTCAAAATAAGTCTTTTTGCTCCATGTAGTACACATTAAAGGGATGCTGGGACGCGAGTTGGCAATCACTGCCACCCAGTCGAAGGGTACATTCACCATTGCTCTTTTTTCTTTCTCTCTATGAGCGAAAAGTCACGGTTGCAAGCTAAGAAGCTGTGACCGCTAGTTAAGAGCTTTTGTTCTACTTGAGTGAAATATCTATTCACAATCAGCAAACGAAACATGGACAGCATTCTCCAGTTATTATTCTGACCGACGCATCGGTCAGACCAGACTATGAGTTTTTTTATTTATTCTGAGTTCAATGGACGAAAGTTAAGTTTTATGTAACACAGGAAAGCTGAAGCGATATCTGTAGAATCGATTACCAACAGATTCATGCCACAACATCATAGTGGCATCTTTTGAACCTGCATCGTGAATATCATAGTTTTAAGTGGCATACTGACGTTGGTAGAACACTGAAAAATAAGTCAATATTGGACAGTACAACACTTGCTGAAGATCCGTGAAGAGTACGATGAGTTGTGGATTAGTCTTTTCAGCATCCAACTACAATGCTTGTATCCAGCCTCAGCATGTGCATGGTGGAGTTCACTGTCAACAAGAATAGCATTTCTTTCTGGACCGTCTGGTGTAACCACAAGCTTGATATACATTTTATCACAAAACGTACACGTATCTGAGCGAGGGAGACCAAAGCGCAGATTAAAATCTGATCGAAATATGTCAGTGTAAGTGCGCCGGGAAACATTGCATTGCGAATATATTTTTTTCAAGTTTAATTAAGCAGGAAGACAATTTTTTGTAGATGTAGCGCGACTATAATAGTTTTCTTGATGTGGAACCCTATACGTTCTTTGTCGGTTTTGTTAATTTTAATAGGCCTATTATTATGTTTTTCACGTGGATCACGTACCAGCATATCTGTTTATATCTTCTGCTGAATGTGTTGGATTCTTTCGAGGTGCTATTCTAAATGATTCATATATATAGTTTTTTGACACACTGGTAATTTCTTCAGTCTATAAGGCTAAAAAAAAAAGAATACAAGCGACTAGAATATGCAGAAGAAAGAAAAGAGATGCTATGAAAAAACAAGTACAAGAAATCGTAAAGCATAACAGACGCGAAAGCAGAAAATTCTATAAATGCATAAAAGAAAGCACACAGTCATTTAGACCAAAACTAACGATATGAAAAGACAAGGACGGAGAACTACTAACAGAGAAGCAAAAAATTATAATGAGATGGAAACAATATTTCGAAGAAAATCTAAATGCAGACAACGAAAATGATCAGAACGAGACAATATATTATACGGCGGAGCTGCACATCGAAAATCCAAGTTATGAAGAAGTAGTTCAGATAATAAATAAACTAAAAGATAATAAAGCACCAGGAACGGACGGAATTTCGGCAGAATTATTAAAGCATGGAGGATCCGAACTCTGGGAAAGAATCCATTACCTAATAACATTAATATGGACGAAGGAGCAAATGCCAGAGGAATGGACAGTTGGCCTCATACAGCCAATATATAAAAAAAGGAGATAAAAGGGAATGCCAGAATTATAGGCCAATTACATTGCTAAATGTAATATACAAAATTCTTTCTGGTATAATCTACAATAGATTATTAGAATACTCCGAAAATATAATTGGTGATTATCAAAATGGATTCAGACCAAATAGAGCCACTACAGATAACATATTCATACTAAGAACGATACAAGAAAAAGCTTATGAATACGACATTGACCTATATAATATGTATATAGACTTTAAACAAGCTTTTGATAGTGTGAAAAGAGACAAAATACTGGAAGACCTTTGTAATCTAGGTATACCTAAGAAATACATCAGCCTCATAAAAATGACATTGCAGGGTTCAAAAGCCGCAGTCAGAGTAGATGGAGAACTGACTCCCTTGTTTAACATCAACATGGGAGTAAGACAGGGAGATGCCCTATCAACCATGCTATTCAACCTAGTTCTTGAGGCAGTCATCAGAAAAACCAATATAACCGGCCATATAAACACCAAATCAGTACAAATTACTGCATATGCAGACGATGTAGCCATCATTAGTAGGAATAAGCCACGACTAATGGAAGTGTTTAAACAAATTGATCCTGAAGCAAGAAAAAGAGGTCTCAAAATAAACGAAGCAAAAACGAAGTAGGTATATGACAGTCAAAAGAATAACTGACAATGAAAATAATATCACAATAGACAACTATACTATCGAACGAGTGGATGCCTTTACATATCTCGGCACAGAAATCAATCAGAATAACTCCGTAAGTAGCGAAATTAATGCACGTATTTCCAGCGGGAATCGTACATACTATGCTAATAAAAGATTGATGACATCGAAATTATTAGACAAAAGAACCAAAATGACTATCTACAGAACACTGATTAGACCCGTAGTAACCTATGGATGTGAAACTTGGGTAATGACGAAAAAAGATAAAGCCCAACTCAGGACATTCAAGAGAAAAATACTGAGGAAAGTATATGGCCCGGTACAAGAGGAAGATGGCACATGGAGAATCAGGAGAAACGACGAGGTTAATGAGTTAAATGAAGGTTATGACATTGTAAGATTTGTGAAAAGTCAAAGACTGTCATGGCTGGGACATGTGCGGAGACAAAACGATGCAAAAACAACAAAGAAAATGTTACAATGGAAGCCCATAGGAAGGCGAAAAAAAGGAAGGCCCAGAACGAGATGGTTGGATGACATGGAAGACGACCTGAAAACAATGAACATAAGACAATGGAGAAGAAGGGCACAAGAGAGATCTGAATGGAAGGACATAGCCAGACAGGCAAGACCCATCCAAGGTTATGATGCCAAAAGACGAAGAAGATAAGGCTAAAAAAATTGTGTTTCCTAAGAAAATATACAACATTGTTACACTCACCTCATGTGGATGGGATATTGCTGGTACATTCTCGTTTCTAGCAGATACATATCCTTCACCTGCATTTCTCTGACGCTTACGGATGTTTTTCTTCCACTGTTTAATATAGATTTTGCGATTTTTTCCTCTATTTATGTGCAAAAGGGTAGACATCGACACGTTAAACTCCATTTTTACAGTTATAGTAGTTTGACAGTGATGTACGTACAACGTTTTTGCTCAGATCCCAACATTGCGGTAGGAAAAACTCAGGGAAGACAAAACGTTTTTAGCCAGATTAAAAGATGCTTGCATTGGTATTTGGATATACAACAATATTGCATTAAAACCTCACTTTGATCCAATCTGTCGCTTACAACATTGTTGCGTTCAATTCAATTATTAAATAACTAAATTAAAAAATATATGTATGTTGATCAGACAATGTTTTCTGTTTTTATGTTTATTCCTTAAATATTTTTGCGCCCGTCTCAGACCATTATCTTGATCTAAACCACTTTAAAAGTATAACTATTACTGAGTTTATAAATTAAAGACTACATTTTAGATTTCGATTATTTATAAACAGTTAAATAAAGAGAAAGCAAAAGATCTGCCCTTACGAGAAAAGCGAAATGAAAAGGGGCGTTACATCATTATATCTTTTTATGTTACTTCCTCGCGCTGCTGATTACACGAAGCAGACAGTAGTCGCTATTTATAAGCTACCTGCAATTTATTTTAAAGATAATCAGTTATAACATACTTCGCAAGTGGGTCTATTAAATCGTAATGCCAATACTCCCAACGCCTTAATTAGTATTATACAGGATCAGTTTCTTTTCAAGTATATTTCTGGAAATAAGTTATATACAAGGTTTGTTCAAAAAGGCGATTTTTTATTTTTGTCGAAAATAAAATTTATTCATCCACATTTATTTTGTTCCCTTCAATTTAATTATCTTCAGATATAATACATTTGAGAAAGCGCTTTTCCAATCCTCGAAGTACTTCTGGTACGCACTTTTTTGTATAGTCTCGAATCCCAGTGCTGTTGATGTAAGTGTAGTCCCTGACGATGAAGAACCCCATCTAGTACTGCATAACTTTTGCAGCATATAGTGTGGCTGAAGAGTTTGTCTTTTTTATTATTAAACATCTAAGCTATGTTAATACCACTGAAATCTGGTCACAGTTAAACAATTATCAATTTTTCTTTGACTTAAATTACTAAATCATACTATGGTGTACTCTTATTTTATCTAACGACTATGCTAGCACACAACACAGCACCGTGCTCTGCTTTTACACTAATTACCACTTTACACTAACTCAAATGGTTTTCTTCGTTTGAGTCTTCTTCAGTATTATCGAGGAGCTGGATGGCCTCGTTGTTTACATGACTATGGAGCCGTTATTCGTGATTACCTGCCATCTGCTTGATAACTTTATCTACATTTTCCATCTCAAGGTCCTTGTAATGTTCTTGTATTTCTGATGTACCAAGGAGCATCAACGATGTTTCTTAACATTTTATTCTGGAATCTCTGGATGATCTGGATATTACTTGACGTGGCACAGCCCAGATTTGGCAACCATACGTCCATACTAGTCTCAGTATTGGTTTTATAGCAGTTATTTATTATGTGTGGACAATGCTGAATTTCTTTCTATTCGTATGAACAATGCTAAGTGTGTCTTCAGTGTGAATTTTTAATTAGCAATTGGCCAGTCTGTTGTTTAAATGAAAGCAAGATACCTCTGTCTTAACGGCATTGGCCTACAAGGACGGAAATATCTTCCGAATGTAACCAGATCGTTAAAATTTGGTCAGTAGTCTCCAATTCTTTAGGGCTTGTAGCAAACGCTTAGCCGTCTACCTATCCCAACTTCTTTGATGTGGTGTCGGACAATTCTGCTATATATAATACTAAAGAGTAGGAGGCCAGCATCAATTCTTGTGGAAGGCCATTGTTCAGTTTCATTTGTTGGATGATTTGGAAACATTTGTTGCATAGCATAGTATTTTGGACATCAGTGATCTTTCTGATGAATGATTTATATATTAAATCTTGTCTCCAAACAAAATCCTATACTGCTGATAATTCAATAGAAAAAGTTAATATTTTTAGTTGTTTTTAACAACTCGTTTTTACATAGATAGTCAGTGTTAAGAATTTCACTGTGCAGCTGCTATTTGGTCAAAATCCTGCTTGTTTATTAAGGATGTATTGGAGTATTATTTGGCTAATCCTATTACTTAGCAATCTTTTAAAAAGTCTTTTTTTTGCTAGTTTTCGTCTAATTTCATGATATTTGGCGATTAAAATGTTTTACATGATTAGCAGTAGACCCACCGTCTCAATCTCAGCCAGAAGAATCATCAAATTTTTATGAAGGTTTTCTTTCGCTAACCTTTGACGATTCAACGCCGAACTGCAATGTAGCATCTTCGTCTGTACCCTAGACTGGGGCTCTTACAGGATGCTTTATCCGGGCCAGATGAACCTTGGGTTTTTATACAGGTATTACTCCTCTATCCCTTTTTTTCCTCATTTTTTGATGATAAGACCCCAGGCTTGGGACTAGTATAGCGAAGTTAAGAAAAACTAATACATAATAAGATAGAAATAATTATGACGAATGACGTACAATACATATTCATAGATTTTAAACAGGCCTACGACCTAATTAATAGTTACAAGTCAGTATCAAAGCATATCAGAGAATTTTCCAAAAGTCAAAGAATTAAAGCAACGACACGGGCTGCCAGTTAAATATAGGAAGGGCTAATGTCTTAAAAATTAAATAAATACAGATTGCTGCCTATGCCGATGACATCAGCATTATGTATCGTAGAACGAAAGAGGTGGTAGTAATATCTCTTTTACTTTTATCATTTCTCCATTACTGAAAATTTGTACTTGACTTCTGGGTGGCACTTTCCCTCTGCGGACGTGGACTATAATTTTAGTGATTTTTTAATGAGGCTTGTCTGTATTTTTAATAAGGCATTTTCTTTAATTACAATTAAGTCAATAGGTAATCGCATATCAGAGGAACCTATCTAAAAACAGCTTATCAAAACAGCTCAAATAATGCACTAAGCTAAAATCAGAATCATCTTGGAAGCTCTAAAAATGTTGCAAGAGAAACTTGGTCTATAATAAATGATCTTCGAAATAAAACTAATACAGCTCAAACATTTTCTTTTTTAAACCCTGAAAATATAAATGAATATTTCTTTAATGTGAGTAAAAATATAACGTCCACTACTTTGCCAGGAGATCCTATTTCCTATCTCCACAATTCAAAAAAGGTCTCGAATTCATTCTTCAGACTGGTCTCGAAGACCAGTCTGAACTGATCCAAACAATCAGTAGTATTAAAAGCAAATGTTCTTGTAGTACTGATGGACTATCCATAAAAATTTTCTTAAATCTCTCAAAAAATGTGTTGGAAGTCCTGGTCTCACTAATTAACGATTCCTTTGAAAAAGGTATATTTCCAGAGTGCCTAAAGACAGCAATTATTATTCTTCTTTATAAGGGTGGTGAAAAATCTAATTCTTGCAACTATAAACCTACCTATTGCCTTACTACTGGTCCTATCCAAAATTATTGAGGGACTTATAAAAGCTCGACATATGTCTTGTTGAGAACAACATTTTATCACAAAACCAGTTCGGCTTTTTATTTAATAAATGTACTAGCGATGCTATGTTTTCTGTACTACATGAGGTCTATCAAGCACTAAACAATAATCTTTGTACTGCCACTGTTTTTTGTGACTATGCCAAAGCTTTTGATTGTGTAAATCACATTTCTACGGAATTCGGAGGAATTTATATGAATTGGTTCCAATCTTACTTGAGAAATAGGAAACAATTAGTTAGAGTAAATGATACTGACTGTATGTGGAGTACCACAAGGTTCAGTACTGGCTCATCTACTTTTCCTTATCTTTATAAATGATATCACCAGCTTAAAAATCGATGGTAAAATTTTTCTTTTTGCTGATGATACTAGTATTACCTGGAGGAACTCTAATATTGCAACTCCATGCAATTATAACTTCTGATCAACTTAAAATAAAAACCTGGTTTGACTTTAATTTACTCTATATTAACGTGGATAAGACAGTAGCATTATCCTATAAAGGAGCTCTTCAACACTTGCTTCTTAATAACAGCCAGATCAGTATCGTTGAGTCTATAAAATTTCTTGGTATTTTTATAGACAGCAACCTTAACTGGTTCCTTCATATCGATTTGTTAAGTACAAAAACTAGCCCCAGCTTGCTATGCAATAAGATCTGTTTCGAAGGAAATCAATTTAGCATCTTCCAAAATAACATATTTTTCTTTGTTCGAGTCTCATCTTCGATATGGCCTTTTCTATGAGGTTCTTAATATAGCTGCCCAATCTGATGTAATTTTTAAATTACAAAAAAAAATACTTCAAAGCAACTTCAAAAATCACGGGAACTCTTCCCTCTTTATACAGGGTGAGTCATGAGGAACTTTACATACTTCTACCATATGTAGAGTCCCTCAGGGAGCATATCATGTGGCCACTAAAAAATGTCAACTCCTCTTCTTTATTAATTAACAGGGTGATTTGTGTAATTGACCATTTATTTCATTTTACTGTAGTGTTTATACGGCTCATTTGATTTTTTAAATTTTTGCATGATACAGCACACTACTATCAAGCATTCGACTGGTATTAGCTAAACTAAAAAATTCCAGGACTGGCTTTGACAAAATTTATTTAGGGATTCGTATTAAATATTACACCCTGCATAATTTTTTTTAAAATGCAATAAGTGATTTTCAAACTACATAAATAGCCAATGAAAACGACATATGCGACAATGTTGTCGCACTTTTATAAAATTTTTAGTGAACGATCAAATCTTACCAAAAATAGAACAACCATAATGAAGTATCAAATTATAAGGTATTAATTTAAACTAATGTTATAAATTTCAAACATTTTAATTGAAATGATAAACTAAGTCACTGCACAACAAAAAACAGTAACTACTAACAATAAGTAAGAGCCCAAGTAAAATTCTAGTCGCAAAACCAAAAGTAAGACCACGGTAAAGGTGGAAGGACGAAGTGGCAGCAGAAGCACAAAATTTGCTAGGCGTAATTACTTGGAGAAAAGCGTCAGGGGACTGGCAATATTAAGAGGCATAGTCTAGAGGATGCCAAGGTTAGATTTGATTTGAAGCACCATTGGAGATAAAAAAACAATAGTGATTGACGATCATCTACTAGAAAAATTACTCATTTATTTACCTAGCATGTTACACAAATTATAGAGATATTGAAATACAAGACAAGACATAATATAATGATAAGACTTTATCGGACAATGGCCATATTATCTCTGTGCAAGGTATTACAACACTTTATCGACAGAACAATATATAAGCAGAATGGATAAATACATAATACGAATACAAACAAATTCTAAGTTACCAACCGAAAGAAAAAGAACGCTGGAATAACGAAGTAAAAATTGTCTTTATTACTAACATTTTACAAAACAATCATCCATATAAAAAATATTTTTTATAGATTTTGTGCTGTAATATTCTTTTCATATATAACAAACAAAAAACACTGCAAATGTTTTTAATTTCTCGTTAGCTTCATAATTCAGCAGGTGGATTTTAGCACTTCTTTTTCTTAATTGCCAATTAATAATTATCCAGGATTACGCGAAACTTTCGTGAACTACCAGAATTAATTTCGTTCGAATTCCGTTTTTTGCTCCTTTTTTGTGCTTGTTAAAAGTTATTTCACGTAATTAAAATGTCAGTTGCAGTTGAATGTGGTTTGAAACTTGTTTTTAAACACTTATTGGTTGTTGACTTCTTCAATTTCAATGATTATTACCACGGATGTTTTTCTATTACTTGTTTGACTTTAGTTATGGTAATGATAGTCTAACACGAATGTAAAGTTTGTGGAAGTATTCAATATTATTGGAATCAAAGCGGATGCGTAGAGTCAGTTATGTGTGCAGGGGATGCAATTTTCTTGTAATTTTCTGGTAAAAACAAAACTGTTATGTTCAAAATTTGAACCGTATAATTAAATACTAGACCAGGAAAATAAACAAAATACAGTGCTTTTCGACAATCACTGTCAATATTATCTAACATTTGCTTTATTTCCTATATGTAAAGTGAAAAATTGGAAGTTTTGTATTTAAGGTAAAATCATTATTTTTTATCTAGGTATTGAAAAAGGAAAATTTTTTGGTGTATTTATTTATAAGGTAATAAACGTTTACATTAATATTTTTTTTAACCTATTCTCTATCCTTCTATTGTTGGATGTAGGTCTCCCCCAGTTCTCTCCATCTTTCCCTATCTTGAGCTGTTCTCTGCCATGTGGGACCTCCTTGTTTCCTGATGTCATCTTTTCATCTCATCTGTGATCTGCCTCTTGATCTCTTTGCATTGTATGGACGCCAATTTCCGATGGCATTGTTCCATCGTCCGTCTTGGAGACGTTCAATGTGTCCAGCCCATTTCGATTTCAGTTTTGCTGCTAGTTTTATCGCGTCTACTGTCTTTGTTCTGGTTCTGATCCACTGGTTACGTTTTCTATCTTTAAGTAATATACCCAACATTTTTCTCTCCATCGCACTTTGTGCCTTCCTTATCCTATCCAAATTGGCCAGTGTAAATGTCCATGTCTGTGTTTCGTAGGTGAGCACCGGTATTATACAGGAGTTATATACCTTGCTTCGTAAGTATAGAGGGATTGTTTGATTTTTTAGAACGTAAGAAAGTTTGCCGAACGCTGCCCATCCCATTCTTACTCGTCTCGATATTTCAGCTGTTTGATTTTCTCTGTTAGCTCTGATTGCTTGTCTTAGATATATATACTCATTTGGCTGTTCTATTTTTTCTGTTTGTATTTTTATTGCCTCGTGGCCTTTCGTGTTTGTCATTACTTTTGTTTTGTTGAAGGTAATTTTTAGGCCTTTTTGCAGCGATTTTTCATGAAGTTCATTCAGCATTAATTCTAGTTCTTGTCGTTCCGAGGAGATGTTCGGATAAGTTTCCGCGGTCAGATAAATGAAAATTACTGAGTTTTCGGGAAGAACCGCGTTGAGAATTTAAAACTCGACGTTTCGGCACCCATTTTGGAGCCATTATCAAGAGTGATACGGTTCGGTTCGAGTTCGGGGTCTCAATCTGCCTACTCCCCTCACTCGAGACGTACCAGTATCGTGTTCTATATTGCAAGAACTGTCTCTCGGCACTGAGGTCTCAATCTGCCTACTCCCCAGTGTCGAGTCACTCAAATTCAAGAAATACCAATACCGCCTCCTCCAACGTCCATAGAAATTAGTGACAGTAAAAAAATCTGAACCTGGTCAAGAAAAAAATGATGATACAAGATTCTAGTTTTGAGATACCCACCGAGCCTTATTTCTTAACTCAAGGTAGCCTGATTTGATTCGTGATTTGAATTTATCTAAAAAACAAGAGGAACCGTTGAAGTCGCGCCTTAAGGGTAAAACTTACTTGGCGAAAGTACCAAAGTATGTTACGCTAAAAACAGACAAGAGGATTTAAGGATTTTTTCTCCCAAGAAGGATAGTTAGTGCATTGTTATATTTCAGCAGTAATAAATACGTTGGGTTATGACCATACACCAGAAGAGTGGCGTTTGTTTGTAGTTTCATCCAAAGTTAGCTTTAAGGTTGTTTTATTGCATAAAGGTAACCAATTCCCTTTAATCCCTTTGAGTCATTCTGCAAAGATGAAACAGACATATGACAAAATGTCTGATTTAAAAAAATATCCAATATGATAGATAGATAGATACAGCTAGAACTTATGTAGAGATCTTAAAGAAATGGCTATGTTAATTGGCTTTCAAATTGTGTATACAAAGTTTTGTGAATGCAATCCCTTTGGTATTGGTGGTAAGCAAAATGTTGAAAATAAACTTTTGTTTGATCCTAAAACAATAAACCTATCACCACTGCATATCAAGTTAGGATTGATGAAAAACTTTATCAAAACAATTGACAAGAATGGACAAGGTTTTTTGTACTTAAAAGAAAAGTTTCCTAGACTAAGTGATACGAAAATCAAAGGGGCGATTTTTGTCGGTACACGAATGGGAGATTTGATAAAAAATGATAATTTCGAAATGAGAGTTAATGACTTAAAAAAGAGAGCCTGGATTAAGCACAAAAATGTGGTTAGAAACTTCGTGGTAAACTATAGAGATGACAACTACAAGGAATATGTTATTAATATACTGAAAGGCAGCAGTGGGCTGCAACATGTCTCCTAAAATCCATTTCCTTGACTCACACTAGGACTTTTTCGCACAAAATATTATATTGAAGATGTTAGTGCTGAACATTAGAAACGTTTTCATCAAGATATTTCCAGTATGAAAATCTGAGTCTGATAATGCTGACTTACTACTGCTGAACACTTAAAAGAACTGTGCCTAAAGCAAAATGTTTAAGAAAATCCCTCACAACTACCTTGTAATGCAGTAAACTCATATCCGTATAGCTGTAAATGGGTAAAAAATGTGTTATTTGTATTTGTGACAAGAAATCCATTCGTGAGATTATTTTTGGATTCAGTGTAAAAAGTAGGGGAGACAGTGACTAAAGGGGTTAGTTGACTAATTGCCTCTGGTTCCTCTAATGTGTAATAGATGTTGAATGTAGTTACACTATCTGAACTGCAAACTCTTGCGCCTCCATTTTACAATATCGCTGTTTTGGTTGCTTGTGCTTTGTGTCGGTGAGAACGAAAAATTTAGAATCATCCTTGGTAAGTAATTACTTTAGTTCTCAACATTTTCGTATTGTTGAAGTAACATACATTGACTATGATTTGACGTGATTTATCCGTATCCGACTAAGCCGTGCCGGAGACTATTGACTTTTAGCTGTTATATTGCATATATTTCTCCAAATATAAATCTATCTGAAGCGGTAATCGTCTTTATTTTACAAGCGTGTGAATTTCCAAGCATCGGATATTTGGAACGTTGACGAGACGGGTATCACAACTGTTTAAAAGCCGGATAGAATAGTGGCACGACGTGGCTTCAAGCAAATAGGCAAACTCACGTCCGCAGAAAGAGAAACTCTTGTGACCCTCACTGTTGCAGTTTCAGCAAGTGGTAATACTGTTCCTCCGTTCTTTATTTTTCCGAGGGTAAACTACAGGGACCACTTTATTACAGATGCATCTGTCGGAAGCCTAGGCGATGCAAATCCATCAGGATGGATGAAAGAACAACATTTTGTGAAATTTGACAAGCATTTTCTGTTTCACAAAAGATTTTTTAAAAAGCGCCCTATACTTTTGCTGCTCGACAATCTTAAATTTCACATTTCTGTCGAAGCGTTAAATATTTGAAGGGAAAACGGAGTAACAGTTTTATCTTTTCCTCCGCACTGCTCGCATAAATTGCAGCCTCTAGATAGAAGTGTTTACGGACATTTACATTTTACATTTTCCATATATGATGTTTCTGGCATTGTAAAATTGATGAATAAAGAAGGAAACGCTACCGAAAACAACAGAAATATTTCAACAGTGAGGCAAGCTTTTCATAGAGAATCCACCGAAAATTCTAAAACATTTCTCAGATATGGATATATTCCAAATTTCCTTTGTAGAAATTAGGCCATTTACAACATTAGGTCTTCGACAAAATTCGATAAAATCACGGAAGAAGAGTCAAACTGCTATTTTAACCGTTACTTCGATAAAAGACGCCCTCATGGAAAAAAGGCAGAATACGAATGAAAAGAAAGGTTTATATAACAGAATACGTGCAACCAAAAGAAAGAAAAAAACAATTAAAACAAGAAAATTCGAAACAGTCGAAAAGAGAAGAAAGCCCGATTCCATCTACGTCTGCAACTCATCATGGCCCTAGATCCCCGGAATCTAAGGGTGAAACTGAGTGCTTAGTATGTGAAGAAACCTATCGAAATAGCACTAGAGGTGATGACTGGGTGCAATGCAACCATTGCAGTTTTTATATGCATCAATTGTAATTCAGATGATGATTTGTGAGTTTCGTTTTTAATTGTTAGATTTTCTTAATGTCATTGGTCAAAATAAACGTGAAAAATTAAATCTTTATTTATTTTTGGATTGTATCACTATTATTACCCTTATGATATCACTAAGAAAATATTGAGTCAACTAACCCCAGGCCGTTAGTCAACTAAACCCGCACCCGGGGCTACGTGACTTATTTGGCAAGGCAGTCAAAATTTGCTTGAAACATTTTTTTACGGAGAACTCGAATAAATTGAAAATGTATTTACAGACAATGTATAAAGGAGTATAGAATTAGCTTACATACTTGAATTTAACAGTATGCAAAAAACAAATCAGTAAAAAGAATCATTCAATAAAACTTTTAATACAAAACCATTTTTTATTGCCCAGTGTTTTCAGTGTTGGTTTAATTTATATTAAAAGTAAACGTCGTTATGGATTTTTTTAAAAACTTGTTTCAGAACAGTTTTCATTGTTATTGAAACAGCTATTATTAAATAATATGCATGCTGCTATAACCAACTTAGAGAACAAAGGAGTAAGAAGAACAGTTATCTCGAATTTTTATTTTTAAAATATCACGTTCACTGCCAAAGAAAAGCAGGCTAGTATTTGTTTCGCGAAGGTTGTGGTCTACATATATTCATTTATCATCCAATAAATAATACTGCTAACGTTCCTGTACAACTAAACCAATAATTACCTTTAGATTCTTGTATTATGTGAAAGAATTTTTACATTTCTCGAATATCCCTGCAGCATATCATGATCTTTTGCTTCGGAATGAGTCCGGTTGCCATCTTGGATGTTTCAGTCACTGAACTCATTTAGACTTCAACTAAGTATGTTGAATGAATTAAAATGTTTTCCATATTTGCTGCAAAACTTTTTTATCGCATATTTACAATATTTCAACGGTTTTTGTTTAGTGTTGATTTAGCTCTAATTGATTATATAGAAATACATTAATTGATAATCCACAGGTCAAATGCTAATAAAATAATTAAAAAGTACATTTCTAATAAAAGTAGGATATCCACTCACTCAAAAGGATTGAAAAAAAAGCAATCATATTAATATAGAAAACTCAACAACTTCTTATAGCAGATTAATCAGATAAATATGTGTCAAAAAAAATTTTTTAACGTAAACAGATAAACTATTTAAGGATATTGACATAGTTTAATTTCCAATATACCCAGGGTCTATTGAATAAAGATAAGTGTTACCTTAAAAGTAGTAACTTTCAAATAAAAGCTAATACTTATAAGGATAAGATATTACTTATTTATATTTGAATAAAAGTAAGTTTTTTCTAATAAAGTAATGATGAAAAAACATTATGAAATTTAAGTATATACTTGTAAGTGTTAACTTATGCTTGTAAGTATTTACTTATAAAATTATCTTGTACGGTTATTTTATATCTGCAAGATAATTAGCAGTGTGAATAAAAAATAAGTGTTTACTTTAAGAATTCAGTTATAGTATAAGTACAATCTTATTATATTCAGCTATAAGTTTAAGTACATTCTGAAAAATTTGTAAATAATATTTTGCTTATATTTATAAGTGTATACTAAAAAATTTAAGTTTAAACTAAAAACAGGAAACACAAATCTAGAAAAAACTTGTAAAAACCGGCCGTATTCTATTTTTGTCAACAGATTTTTCAGTTTATTTAGTTATTTATTACAACCATTAGCAGACACACGTTTATAAAAGTGTTAAAAATGAGTTCCGAGTACGACAGTGAATCTCTTGACTCCAAAGTCGGTGAAGAACAAAGTGGCAATTTGCGCTTCATAGAGGCTTTATCTAATCACAAAGTTTTATTTGATAAATCGCAGTTGCCATTAATAAGAAAAAATAAGGAAATTTCCTTAATTAAAATGCAGGCATCATAGCAAACGATTTATGGCAAAAGTATTAATGTAAAACAATTTAAAAAAAAAAAGATTCAAAATATGAAAAACGAATTAAAAAAGAAAACAGATATGAAAGCAACTGGAAATAAAAAAATTATTTTGAAAGATTGGGAAAAAAAATTGCTGTACATTATAGATAAAGATGAGAAAAACCCAACATTGCATAAAATTCCTGGAGCGGCGACAACGGAATTGAAGCCATTGGAAAATGTAGAAATGCAAAAATCAGCGAAGACAAGGCACGTTTTAGTCAGACCTTCTCCTCCTTCCTCTTATATTACACCATCAGAAGCAAAAAGAAATAGGCTGGAAGGGCAAGAAACAGATGAGACTGCAAAATTATGCACAGCAGATCTACAAAGACTGGTTCTTCTTGAGCAGTTAAAACTTACGCGCATGCAGATCGAGCGAGAACAACTTTTATTGAACAAGCTACGTCAAAGTCTACCCGAAACCCAAGGTCCCGAAAGCGAAGGTCCCGAAATTTCAACTTCTTTATATTTAGATAAAATATATACCGGGTGGTCCAATAAGCCGATCTCTCGGCTATATATCAGAAACTATTCATGTTATAACTTTAGGAGAAAAAATTCTTTAGTAAAAGTGGCCAAGAGAAATCGCTGGAAATAACTTTCAAGTTTCTGGGTTAACCGCTAGGGGGCGTAACCTGCGAAGAAAACTTTGAAAACCAGTTTTTTGGGAAATATGTCCAATTATACCAAGTGTTAAATAAGTAAACTAGAAAGAGGCCTAAATTCTGCACAAAGTTGTTTAAGTACTTTTTTTTTTATTTTTTCAAATAAAGGGTGGGGGAGAGTGGGAAAGTATTTGTGGATAAATACCTATAACTTTGGTTTGGATCAACCGATTTTAACAAAATTAGTGTCATTAGAAAGAATGTGGAAGATTTAATTTACATCTACTATAAAACAATTGGATTTAGTTTTAATTGTCATAGGTAGAGGGTACTTTCGGACAGAAAAAATTAAAATTTGTTTTTCTTAAAAATATTTAATGGTAACACCTATTTATTGTAAATTATCATGGAACTGGAATAAATTTGTAACAAAATGGCGCAAACCGCATGTTAATAGCTTTTGTCGAACTCGAGATATGAATAAAAACGCATAAACATAAGTAAGTATAGTATTGACCCACCCTGTATTATAAATTATTAAAAAATAAGTCAGTAGGTATTTTCAAATTTTTTTATAGCAGAAGAATCTTAATGTTGATACCTATTTTGACCATTGTTATTTCATATGATTAGAAATGGTGTTTTCGAAACTAAGTAGGCTACGACAATGAATTTGACGGGGAGTTCATATTGTTTATTTATTGACAGGAGTCAAAACGTTGTTAAGAAGTGTTATATTATAATTCGAATTGAAGAGTGCACTTCTTTCAATAGATATTAATATTGGTAATATTAGTAATTAATTATCAGTACTAATAATTCGTGATGAGTATATCAAATGCAGAATTGTATGATATGATCTGAGTTTATTTCGAATGTCACCAAAATGCCGCTATTGCCTCACGTATATATTCTGTAAGATATCCTGACAGGAGACATTATGGCAAAGAAGTATTTGAAAGAAATGCAAGAAGATTAAGAGAAACTGGTAGTTTTCATCGTCCTTGTTTTAAACGACGTAGTAGGGGTATGACCGAAGATAATTCAATCAATGTTCTTGCTTTAATTCAACAGAATCCACATATAAGTAGTCGGCAAATCTCTAAAGAATTAAACATACCCAAAACTACTGTTCTAATGATTTTAAAACATCACAGGTTGGTTTTTCATATTATAAAGTGAACGTTTAGGTCAGAAACTTGGAATTCCCTTTAAACTTTAGATTCAAATTGTTATTTTAATATTCCGATAAAAACGGCAACAGGACGCTTTTATTCTTTTATCCGTTTCTTAAAAATACTTATGCACGATTTATCTTGTGAACCAATTGTGGATTTTTCAAGATTTTTTGAGTCTTAGTAAATATAGTGGTTTCTTTTTCACCAATATTTGTTGTTCTGTTTTTTTAGACTGCATCCGTATCATGTAGTTCTCCACCAAGCTTTACATGAGAGAGATTTTGATGCAAGGCTGGATTACTGCAATTGGATGTTAGGTCTGCTAGAAGAACAACCGCATATCATGTCAAAGATTTTATGGACAGACGAGGCTACGTTTAATAGTGCGGGTGGTGTTAATCTGCGTAATATGCATTATTAGGCCGACAGAACTAAGACATCGTTGAGACATAACGTTCAGTGCAAACAACGCCTCTCTTGTTCCAAGACAATTTCGGAATCTAAACTGGGTATTATTGATGTCCATTTCCAGTTTTCTGTGTACTCTAGAGTGTATAATTTTCAGGAATATTTTCAGTACATGGCTCATCAGACTGATTGTACGGTAATCACTACATTGTTTGGCATTTATCTTTTTTGGTATAATAACAAAGATGGATAAAAGCCATTCTTGTGGTATTTTTTCTGATGTATAAATGCTATTGAAAAGTTCAACTAAAATGTGAATCGAGTCTTTCTCTATTAGTTTAAGGATTTCCGTTGGTATTTCATCTGGACCTGGGGCTTTACCATTTTTCATTCTTTTTAGTGCGTACATTACTTCCTCTTCCGTTATTTCTGGACCTTCGTCTCCTTGTATGTTACTTAGCTCAGATTGTTGTCTATCATCTGCAAAGAGTTCTTCAGTATAGTTTTTCCATGTCTTCAACTGTTCTTCTAGTTCTGTTATTATGTTTCCGTTGACATTATACAGGGTATTTGGCTGCTTACGTTTTTGTGTACCTGCAAGTTCTTTCACTTTTTTATGTACATTAAAAATATCATGTTTTGCCTGCAATTGCTCTATTTCTTTACATTTTCTTTTATCAAAATCTTCTTTTGCTATTCTGATTTCTATTTTGATTTCTTTCTGTATTTGTTTATACCTTTGTTCGTTTTTTCCTTTCATTATTCTCCGATTGTCCATGAGAAGAAGGATCTTATCAGTCATCCACCTTTGCTTTATTTTTGGTTTTTCTTTAGTCAAAATTTTCTTCGCAGGACCTGTTATCGTCATTTTTACGTTTTGCCATTTTTTATCTATGTTGTTCGTTGACTCAGATGTTTCTTTTTCATGAAGTATTTTCAAATTATTATTAATGCATTTTTGCAGTTTCTCCTTTACCTCCAGGTTACATAAATGACAATTTATGTAACGCGCAGATGTCTGAAAAGACATTGGTTTTTAAGGAGTTTCTGTATCGTTCGTTTAATTCGTTCGTTATCCACCGAAGAACTGTTAATCATCCAAAGCTACGACGAGGAAACCCCCGATGCGATGGAGCACAAAAAAAGTTTTTTTACCTTTGCTCATTTGAACTTGTTTATAGAGGAAATGGGGCCGTAATGGAGAATTTACGGGCCGAATTGAATACAACAGCATTTTTCTCAAAACAAATCAAGGCGGTTCGAAATGGCAAGCAGCAAATGGCTGGTGAGAAATTCATCAAACAAAAATTGATGCTCAGTCAGATTATTTTCGAAATTAATGGAAAAAATAGGTCCAAGGATTTTATCAGACAGAGTCTTTCTTACCGTTCACCCCAACGGGAAGGATGGATCTTGGTTCAAAAACTGTCCACTTGGAATCAACACCGTATCTAAATGGACAAAAATTCCAGCTGAAAAAATGGAAAAAGATACAAAAAAACATAAAATAACATCTCATCGATCTCAACCATTCTCATCGATCTTCAGCTGTGTCAGCCTTGTTCAAGCAAGGTGTTTCTGATCAGGAGTTAATTTTAACGGGTCAGTTAAATGCAAGCTCTTTAAAACCATATCTGCAGCTGGATTCCAGTCACCACCAGAAGTTTATCGAAAATATCAGAGCAACAAATAAAGCTGGACCTTCGAGTTCCCAAATGCTACAGGTTAATAATACACAAAATCAACTACCAAAGCTTTGGTAGAAAAAAAAGAGCAAGCTACTATAGCTTATAATAATTGTACATTTAATATTGTTAACAAATAAATAAAGATTAGATTTCGTTAATATGGTGCATTAATTGTCTCGTGAAAGAGTGTCGTGAAGAGACAAAATCACTCGACTGACTTCTCGTGATTTAACTGTCAAAATTTAATTCGCGAAAATTGCCAGGCAACAAACTTTCATATCAGTCGAAAATATTGCCGGCATAATTTTCTCTCGTAGGATATTATACGAAAATAATAAAAACAAAATTAGAGAATGATGTTACGTTGACAACTAGCACAAGACCAAATATATAGCTATATAACTGCTATAACTGGTATAGCTATATAAGCTATAATATAACTGGTGCAGTAAAAATTGAGTTTTCCCAGTGCAACCCAACACATGCTTTCTATTATTGTTTTATAAATTTTTTCTTTGATTTTCTTTTATTTTACTACTCCACAATGGTCCGTGTAATTGTCTAGTGACTGATCTTACTTGACCAATCCTGGAATTTATTTCTCCGTTACTCCTAGTTTTTGATATTATATGGGCTTCAGTATTTGAAGGTTTCAGTTGATTTTATAGTTTTCATCCCTGCAATTAAGAACTTGGTTTCTTTGTATTTTAGTAGTAAGGCTCCACTTGGTGTACTCCTCTTCCAGTTTACTGAGCATATAGTCTATATCACTTCCATTATGGCTTAAAATAATTTGGTCGTCAGCCAAGTATATGGTGTACAGTCTCTCGTCTTCGACTGGTATGCCCATATTGCAGCTTTCTCCACACTGGGAGCGCAATATTCAGATATATTTTGAAGTGTATAGGTGCTATGCAGCAGCCTTGCTTTAGACCCTTACTAATAGGAAATTCTCTGATTAATTTGTTTACAGTTTTTAATGTTTGCATTTTTTTTTTAAAGCTGTTGAACTGGTTTTAAATTTTTTTGTATATTTCTTGTTCCATTGCTAGCCAGAGCATTAAAAGTGGTACACTATCGAATGCTTTTGTCACATCTATAAAGACTACATGGGTTGAAACATTGTGAGCTGATTTTTTTTTCCATAATGCATTTTAGAGAAAACATAGAGGATCTGCTTGCTTAAAATCCATTTTGTTCCTCCACATCTGTCATCTCTTTTTTAACTTAATTTTTTGTTATTTTTCGGTATAGTCTTGAGAGTGAATTATTAGTTGAAGTACTCGTTTTTTACGTTGTCCTTTAGCTTGTTCAAGCTTAAGCTTACTTAGTTAGAAAAGTGACCACCTTGTTTTATGTAAAGTACTTCATATTTAAATACCCACACGAACTGTACGACAACAACATTACAAGCGACATTCACGGGCGCTACCTCGTATCGACTTGCAGCACGAGATTTCTCTTACATAACTAAGGAATCTTGACATCTCAAAATGATTGTCATCTACAATATTTATAAAGTGTTGAAAAGTAGTTCATACAAGGAATTAAACTAACTGTTTATTTAAAAGCGAGATGTTTTGATAAGAATAACGGCTAACAGGGCAAAGGGAAATATAAAAACGTACTTGTATATATAAATAGCTTTGGTGGTTAAAGTATACTTATATGTATGTACCTATATAACTTAAATATTAAAGGTGTGAATGAAAAATTTGATTGTTTGAATGAATATTTCCTTTGTGTGTGTACATATTTGTTGCCCACCTATCTCATCCTCCTCCTAAGTGCCTTCTCTGTAGAGGTTGGTGATCAACATGGCAAATTTCTCTCTGTTCTGGGCTTGATGAATTAATTCGTTTCCTCTTGTGTGGGTCCAATCTGAAATTTCGTAGCCAAGATTTTTTCTTTCGTCCTATGCCCCTTTTACCTTCAATCTTGCCTTCAAATATTACCTGGAGCTGCTCAAATTCCCTATGGCGCATTATGTGGCCTAGATATGATGTCTTTCTAATTTTGATAGTGTTGACCAGATGAAGGCGTGTGTTCACTGCTCTCAGTACTTCTTCATTCGTAGTTCTGCTGGTCCAGCTTATTCTTAGTATTCGGCGGTACATCCACATTTCAAATGAATTTAATTTGTTGACGTCATACTGTTTTAATGTCCAGGATTCACAGCCATATAGTAATAGAGACCACACATGAGACTTCAGTGTTTTCAATCCTATTGAGACTGATAGCTTGGGATTACAGAGCATTTTACGCATACTCATGAAACCCGATCTTGCTATTTCAACCTGTCTAACCGTGGTTTATGTCTTGTGTGTTATAATGAAGTCGCTTAAGTCAGTAATAAACCCCTGAGCATGAAAAGTGTCCTTTCTGCTGTACAATTCTAAATGAATGAAGACCAATATTTGTATGTAATTACGTGGCTAAAGGTTCTAAACCAGGGCTAAAATACAAAAAAGAAACTTGAATATAGAGTAATTACTATTTAAATGAGAATAAGCCATAATTAAAGGAAATCCACTTCGGAAATCGTTCTCAAAATACAAATTCTTCAACCATGACACTCTCCTTCTTCCTATACTCCTTCCTCCTCTTATCTTTCCCTGTATTATCAGCCTTAGCAGTTCATATAGCTGTCCCCTCATTACCTGTCCCAGATATTGTAACTATCATATTTTGTTTGTATATCCTTATAGTATATATATATATACATATATATATATATATATATATATATATATATATATATATATATATATATATATCTCAGCTCATCAGATTTTTTATAATTTCACTAAAATCGACACATATATATATATATATATATATATATATATATATATATATATATATATATATATATATATATATATATATATATATATATATATATATATATATATATATATGTGTGTCGATTTTAGTGAAATTATAAAAAATCTGATGAGCTGTATATTTCATAATTTGTCATATAGATTAGTTAAAAACCATGCATAAAAGAGATGCTCTTTAGTCTTTATATAGTACATGCCGTAGCTTTTTGTTAATTCACCGACCTTGAAATTGACTGCATAATTAAAAAACAAAAAAATACTTGAAACACATCAAAGACTTTTTTCTAAAAGCTAATATTCTTTAACAATCCACAATTAATGTACCGTCCCAATTTAGCCAATCCACTGTCGTGCTCATAATTTTTTTAACCTAACCGTCCTTTGTGAGGCCAAACAGCAACTATGCCGCGCCATTTGAGCTCCATTTTCATCATTAGTGCGAGGAAAATGGTTGGCCGGTTGATGATTTGACGGTTCAAGAAAAGTAAGCAATACGAGTTGTATTGCAAGTTGAATAAGAACGTTTAATGAGGATCGTAATTTATCAGTGCGGGGCTCAAGGGTATTCAGGTGACAGGTTGTAATTGGATCCTAGCGGGGTAATTATTCACGGAGATTATTAGTGTTGATATCAAACATGTGTAGTAAGTGATACCAAGAACGGCGTCTAATAGTAGGTAATCTGTTTCAAGTTCCTGTCAATCATGTTTCTATACGTATTTTATAAAATGAAAAATATTAAAGAGAGTTCAGAGCGTTCAGGCAGTTTAGAAGTATTTGCATACATGTGTCAACGATCCGTTTAATGATAGTAATACTATTAACCACAGGATTACATGATACGTGAGGATCTTACAAAATTACAACCAAATTATAGATCAAGGAACTCGCAGCATAATAAAAAAAAGTTTGACATAAAATTATATTTTACTTTCCTCATTTTATCCGTCCTCCCTATCAAAGACGATTATAATTTTTCTTCGTAACTTTAAATCCATAATATATATTTAATTTTTTTAGGTTAATTCATTATGGCTTTTATATCTGAGAGTATAGAAGAACTACAAACTTTACTAGATGCAATAAATAGTGAATGCATTTAAATGGGACTTGACATCAACACACATAAGACCAAATTTATGATAGTATCAAGGAGTCCAATAAATAATGAACAACTAACTCTTGGTGGACAGCAAATAAAGAGAGTGACAAAATATAAATATCTGGGATCTTACATCAACACAGAATTAGATCCAGACCAAGAGATCAGGGTACGAATAGAAATGGCAAGGTCAGCGTTCTTAAAATTCAAGCAATTGTTCTATGACAAAAATCTGAATACTGCGCTGAGACTGAGGTTTATTGAATGTTACGTCTGGTCGCAACTATTGTAGGGGGTAGAAATATGGACATTAAAAGCGCAAATAGTTAAGAAGCTTGAAGCCTTTGAACTTTGGATATACCGGAGAATGTTGAGAATTCCATGGACTGCCAGGGTCACCAATGAGGAAGTGCTGAGAAGGATGGGTCGAGACAAAAAATTGTTGAGAAGAATAAAAGTACACAAGACTGCAGACCTTGGACACATGCTGAGAAATGATAAATATAGTCTTCTGCAGGTCATCATGCAGGGTAGAGTCGATGGCAAAAAGGGAATAGGTAGAAATAGAAATAGAAATATGCTTTATTGTCACTGAAAATTTTTAACAGATTTATGGACAAAGCTAAAAAAAATCAGTCAAAAAGTACAAAAAGTATAAAAAGTATAAAACAAAAACAAATATAATAAAAAAAAAACAGAACAATACAATTTTAAATTAGTAAAATTATTGTATCACTTACATAATTTATACAGACAACAAATGAGACAAATTGTAGCCATTGCTTGAGAGACCCAAATGTAATTATAAACAATATTAATTTTGTTTCTTTGTTATACATTAAGAAAGTCGTCAACTGAATAATATGGTTTTTCAGAGAGATAGATTTTTGTCATCTTACGAAACTTAATAAAAGATGTTGCGGATTTAATTTCTCTTGGAAGGTGATTATAAAGTTTTTTTGTACTATATAGAATAGAATTCTTTACTAGCTGAGTGGACGGGATCGGTAAATAAACGTTACAATCCGAATTTCTAATGGAGTAGCCATGATCAGGTCTATCGAGAAAAATGTTTAGATGCTTGCGAATCAAACAAACCGTTTCCAAAATATCCGTGATTTTTGAAGTAGGTCTTGCGATGAGTTGTTTGTTTGAGACCAAATAGATAACGAATTGCTCTTTTTTGCAACTTAAAAATAGTATCAAATTGGGCCGCTGTACTAGAACCCCAAAATGGAAGCCCATATCGAAGATGGGACTCGAACAATGAGAAATATGCCATTTTTGACAGAAGATAAATTTAGTTCCTTCGAAACAGATCTTATTGCAAAGCAAGCTGAGGCTAGTTGATTCCTTAAGGAGTCAGTATGCAAGGACCATTTAAGATCGCTGTCGATAAAAATACCTTGAAATTTCACAGAATTAACGATACTGATTTGGCTCTCATTCAAAAGCAAGGGTTGAATGACTCCTTTATAAGATAATGCTACTGTCTTATCCACGTTAAAAGAGGAAGTCATGGCTGCGAAATATTCGAAACTGGACAAACATGACTGTAGACGAATTATTATTCCACGTTGCAAAAGACAGAGAAGCTTTTAAAAATGTGGTCGCCAACCTCCGTTAATGGGGACGGCATAAGAAGAAGAAGAAGGTTATTTAAATTTTTTTTAAATGCTCTCTATCTAAATTTATAATTATTGTTACCTATTTTATCATATTCTTTGCTATGTAATGTTTGTTATAGTTGGACCGTTGAATCCATACAATAATGTCATCATTCATATTATTAAATATCAATATCGAATGAAATTATAATATAAAGTCCTCTTCTTTGTTAATGCACATATATTTAATTTTCTCTTCGTTGGCCATTAGACCGTTTTTTTAGCATCTATTTATGTTTTGTTAAAAGTTTCTTCCTGCGTGAAAGCTGCTTGAAAGCAGCATGTTCTCCTGCGTCTTTTACTTTGGTTTTGCTGTTAATCCATTTGTTTGTTTTTTTTGTCTATAAGTCTCACCCCGAGTATTGATCTTTCCAGCTCTTTGTGCCTTTACTATTTTATCCATATTAGACTTGGTGAGTGTCCACGTCTGTGAACCGTACGTGAGTATAGGGAGGATACACTGATCGTAAATTCTGGTTTTCAAATATTGTTCTATTTTAGTGCTTTTTAAGATCCAACTCAGTTTTCCAAATCCTGCCCACGCTAACCTTATTCTTCTGGTAATTTCGGCAGTTTGATTTCTTCGTTAACTTGCATTCTCTGTCCCAGGTTAAACTATCTGTCCCAGCCGTAAACAAAGTTATTATTGCCAATACGATCGCCAACGTTCGATAATCGGACAGGGTACTGAAAGAAGAAGAATTCATAATAGAATAGTTATTTGTTATAGCAAACTCGAATAAGCTGTCTTCTCTTTCGTTTCCCTGACCTATGCCAAATTTTCTCAGTACTTTTTAACCTACCCATCTTTTCATCATTTTGGCTTTACAACCCTGTGTGGGTCCTAGCCTCCCCAAGAATTTTTCTCCAGTCGTCCCTATCCATCGCCTTCCTCCGCCAAGCACGTATTTCCATATTTCTCATGTCTTCATCGATGTTATCTAGGAATCTTGTTCTGGGTCTTCCTCTTCTTCTTTGACCAATAGGTCTATCAAGGAGCGTTTTTCTAGCTGGGTCGGTTTGCTCCATCCGCATAACATGGCCTACCCACCTCAGACGTCCTATCTTTATGTGTTTTACGATATCTGGTTCCTGGTATATCCTATAGAGTTCGAAGTTGTATCGTCTTCTCCAGACACCATTTTCATTTACCGCTCCATAGATGCGCCTTAGTATTTTTCTTTCGAAACATCCTAACATGTTTTCATTGCTTTTTGTCCAGATTTCTGAACCATATGTTAGGACTGGGCGTATTATTGTTTTGTAGAGTTTTACTTTTGTATTTCTTGATATAACTGTAGATTTAAAAAGGAGATTAAGCCCAAAATAGCATCTATTAGCCGTGCAAATTCTGCGGTTTATCTCTGCGGTAGTGTCATTTTCAGTATTGACGAGCGTTCCCAGGTATACAAATTCGTTAACTACTTCGATGACGTCATTTTCTATAACAAGTGGCCGTAGTGTTTGTGGTTGCGTACCTATTTTCATGTATTTTGTTTTGTTGGTGTTTATTATTAAACCCATTTTTGTAGCCGCTTCCTTTAATGCTACGTACGCCTCTCGTGCTGCGTTTTCCGTTCTCCCAACAATATTGATATCATCAGCATATGCTAAGATTTGCACAGATTTGTTATATATTGAACCGGTAGTTGTGATTTGTGACGTACGTATTACTTTTTCCAGAGCTAGATTGAATAGTATACAGGAGAGTGGGTCTCCCTGACGTAGCCCGTTATTTGTTTTAAAAGGTTCAGAGAGTTCCCCCTGGATTCGTACTTTGCATTCAACTTTTTCAAGGGTTAGTTTGGTTAAACTTACCAACTGATTTGGTACTCTTAGGTCTATCATTGCTCTAAACAATTCTCTTCTATTTACAGAGTCGTAGGCTGCCTTGTAGTCTATAAATATGTGGTGCGTGTCTACACCGTATTCCAGTGTTTTCTCTAGAATTTGTCTTAGGGTTGAAATCTGATGAATTGTTGATTTACCACCTCTGAAACCAGCCTGGTATTGTCCTATTATTCGCTCTGCATATGGTGCCATACGATGGCATAGTATATTGGAGAATATTTTATACGCTGCATTTAGGAGCGTAATTCCTCGATAGTTAGAGCATTCAAAGATATCACCCTTTTTGTGTATGGTGCAAAGTATTCCAATATTCCAATCATTGGGAAGGGACTTCTGTATCCATATTTCTTTTATAAGCTGCTGTAGGGCTATTATGATATCGTGGCCACCTTCTTTATATAATTCCGCTGGGAGATTATCTATTCCGGGTGATTTGTTTCTGGCTAGTTTGTTTACAGCGTCTTTAACTTCCAGGATCGTTGGTGGATCCTCCTCCCTCTCGTCTGCTCCGCTTACCTCGCAGCTTTCGTCTTCCGGGTTTTCTTCTTCCTCTATATTAAGTATCTGGTTAAAATATTCCGTCCATCGGTTTAGTACGTCTGTTCTTGTTGTTAAGAGATCGCCATTTAAACTTCTACATTGATTTGTGTTTGCCTTAAATTCTTTTCTGTTGATGTTAACTTTCTTATAGAATGTTCTGAATTCTTTCTCTCTGTTGAGGTTTTCTATATATTGAAGTTCCTTTTAAGTGGTTTCGTTTCTTCATTCTGTGTATTTTCTTTTCTTCTCTTCTCTTTGTCTGGTAATTCTCTATACTTGTTCTAGTTCGGCGGGTAAGCATTTTTGCATAGGCTTCATTTTTTTTCTGTGTTGCGTCTTTGCATTCATCGTCAAACCAGTGATTTTTTCGGTTACAAGTTTCTGTTCCTATTTCATCTTGTGCTGCTGACTCAATATCTTCCCTTATCCTATTCCAGAATGAGTCTATATCTCTCTGGTCTTCTTCGCCTAGACTTTGATTCCTTAACCTATTGGTAACATTTTCCCAGTACTGTTTTGCAACAGTTGCATCTCTCAGCTTCTGTACATTCCATTTCTTTCTATTTATTTCTTTTTCTTTGTTGGAGTTTGAAATTCTAGCCCTTAGTGTTGAGATCACTAAACAATGGTCTGAGGCTATGTTTGCGCCTCTATAACTTCTGCAGTTTATTATGTCCGTTCCGTGTCTTGAATCTATTAAGATGTGATCAATCTGACTAGTTGTTCTTAAATCAGGGGAGGTCCAGGTTACCTTGTGTATATTCTTGTGTTCAAAATAGGTGCTAGCGACGGTCATGTTCAGTGCTGCTGCTAAGTTTATCAGGCGTAATCCATTATCGCTACTGATGTTGTGTAGGCTATGCCTTCCTATAGTCGGCATAAAAACATGCTCTCGTCCTATTCTTGCATTCATGTCACCTAGCACTATTTTAATGTCATTTTTGGGGCATCTTCTGTAGGCTTGTTCTAGGTCTTCGAAAAACTGTTCTTTAATGTCTTCTAGTTTGTCGTCGGTCGGGGCATGTGCATTAATTAAACTGTAATTAAATAATTTACCTTTTAAGCGTAAATAGCACATTCTTTGACTGTAGGCTTTAAAATCAATATCTAGGCCTTTTGTTCTTTGGTTTACTATAAATCCCACTCCATCTATGTGTTGGTTTTCATTGCAGCTGTAATATATGGAGTGGGTTCTCTTATCAAGAATGCCTGTTCCCGTCCATCGCATTTCCTGCAGTGCCAAAACATCTACTCTGTACATGTTCACTATGTCTAGTAGAGATGCGAGTGCTCCAGCTCGGTACAGGGTTCGGGTGTTCCATGTTCCTAATCTTAATTCCATTTTTCGTTTGCAGTGTCGTCGTCGTAAGTTCCGTCCGGCTAATAGTCCTTGAGGTTCCGTAACATATGATTTTTACAGGAAGAGGTTGTTAGCCTCTAGCCTAACCCCCAACCTGGAGGGCCAGGGACTCTGTTGGGTTGCCATGCCAGTCTGTTTTGGTTCACGGGTGGTATTTTATTTCCCACCTACCCGCCAGTCCTAGGACTGGTTAGGGCGTTCCCCTATCCACCACCTGGGGACGCGTCCGATGGGCGACAGACAACATCCACACGGATCCACACCCATCTTTTAGGTTATCATTATATTTAGAGTTGCTGACTTTTGCGTTAAACTCACCGCATATTAACGTTAGCTATTTATTTAAAATATTGATAATTGTTGTCTTGGTTGTCTTTTTAAAGACAAATTACATGCTATGAGTTTTCTGATGAATGTTTTTAAGTTTAAGTTGATTTCATGTAATCGAATGAACTATCTTACAATAAAGTCGTCCCAGTAACGCAACTCAACAATATTGGCAATATCATTTTAACGTCATCTACTTTAAAATATTTGATATTAATATATGTCTGAATGTTTAATATATGTCTATCAATACGAAAGAGTCAATTAAATTAAATTATTAGAAGAATTTTTTACCAAGCAGCAAAAACAAAATTTGTATTTTGAGAACCATTTCTTGAGTGGAAATCGAAACGTCAAATGAACGTAATTTTTAATATAATTTTATAATAAATATAATTTTACATAAAACTCATAAGAAGCTTCGAGTCTCTCAGATGTCACACGATAACTCACACTTTCTTCTTGAGAGGAGCTAAGTTAACCAAAACCTATAAAGAGTCATCCGGTAAATAAATTCCACCATAACGTCTTCGATGTTAAAAGACAGGAAGAATCATATAGTCCTCGTCATTCAACGATTCAGTTACAAGACCTTTTAGCGTTTACATGGTTGGTAAAATGTAAATCTCTGGTACATCTAGTCGTGCTTACCACATGTTTTATTAACCATCTTTAGAGAGAAATGGTGGTCGTCTTACAAAAATGTTAAACACCGTTTGCGGATAAATTGTCTACCTAATAAATCGTCTACTAAACATTTCAGGAAATTTATGTTTCATACATTTTATGCTTTTAAGTTTATTAAATTTACGATGTGCCGTTCAAAATTAACAGACCTCTTAAATTAATTGAAGAAAACATGAGAAGTGATTATTTTGAAATACTCTTTATAAAATGTACGTGGTGTATAGAAATACCCCATTATTTATAACTTTTTACTCCTAAGTTGCACAACTATGACATATTTTTTCGTCTTAGAACTTTCTTATCATCTTGGTATTTTTCCTTCTGGTAATAGTTGCTAGAAGTTTTTGAAAATACAAGTGTTAAAAATACTAACAGACGAATGCGTATCTTTGACAATGAGACAATCGAAAAGAGTTAATGATAGAGTAAATATTAACTATTTCGAAAACTTCATCACATATTGAACCTAATAGTCCAGTCGTCAGACAGTTGACCCATAAAAATCATACGAACAAGCTGAATTTTACAGAGAATATTAATTTTGGAACCCAAAAAAAGATGCAAAAAAAGTTTAAGAATCTGAAAACAGAAAAAAATGTTTCAAATGAAACATGTAGCTGAAATATTTTTTAACAATATTGTTTATAAGCATTTTTTGTGTAGAATGAACCGTTCTCTTAGAAAAAACGCTTGAAGGAACCGTCGATTTTGCATGTCAGTTAAGCGCGAAATCAATGTACAATAAAAAAACACTCCATGTCTTGCGCCTCAAGAGAGAAGTATCGATGGCCCAGGGACCGCACCCCAGGACACACCTCAAGCCAGAGGGAACAGCTTAAGAAAACTAGCGCAGTCCAGAGCAACACACCCTGTGCTAAAGACCTATCAGAAGCTGGTCTTTCGGTCATGTCATGGATGTCAATAAGAAAGGCAATGGTTTAACCAAGAGACATTTTAGCTGTTCTAAAAAACAAGAAAATATTGACAAATAAAGGACCAAGATGAGCAAAAGCAGCAGTTATATAATCGTCACCATATAAATTAAATTTGGAAGAAGCTCACAGAAAAAGTGAGAAAAACCATATATTTTAAATTTGGAAGAAGCTAAAAAAACGTGAGGAAAAGAATGCTGATAAGGATAAGCAAAGGAAGGTGAAAATCCGTGGAAAAAAAGAAGCAGATAAAAGAGGAATATGAAAGAAACTAATGCAGTTTTAGGGAGAAAGAAAGTTATAAAACAAGAGCAAGGGATCATGGAAAGATAAAACAAGAATCTAAAACACAGACAGTAAAGCGAAAGCTCAACCTAGAACCATCCAGTTACCTCGGATGAAGGATCAATAGACTCTGGAGAATCAGTTTTAAAGTTACCAATTTGAGTTGAAATCCTCACAAGTGAAGAAGCTCCCTGTATTTTCTGTGATTGTATTCTCTGAGTTGTATTCAAATGAAAGGAAAGGAGAACTATGGGGTCAATGTTTAATTTGTGAAATGTGGGCTCACAGTAACTGTGCTGGCTGCGAAACCAAAAATTATATTTGCGATTGCTGTAAATCAAATCTAAAACGAAATTTGTGTATAGACTATTTTTAAGAAATTTAAATTATTTTGAAGTAAAAAATGGACTTAAAATACTGTTTAGACCATTAGTATTTTGATTTTTGTGACATTTTAACTGGTAGCCCTTTTAACCACTACAACTTGTAATTTTCAAATTTTGTCATTTTGGAAAAATATTTTTTTTTCTATAGTAAATTTTTTTATTAAACTAAGTTTGTTATGTTACACTTATTTACAATATCATATAATAATTTTATTTTTGACCACTATTTTAATTTCCACTGCGCAAATCGTTCTCAAAATACAAAATATTTTGTATTTTAAGAATTTAATTTAGAACGGTTTTCGAAGTGGAAATTGAAACGTCAAAAATAAAATTATTTTAAACTTAGATTGTGACTTATTCCCAACAAAAATAGTAATTGTAAGATGTCACAAGAAAGTTGCTTCAAAACAAATTTAAATAATGTTTAATATTTGTATCTTTTTGTTTTAGGTAAGAACATCGTGCCGTTTCCAATAGCTAGTAATCATTGGTAAGCATGCAATCAGAATTCTGTTACAATAGTCTCTTTTTGATATTTATCTCTCTCGACCTCCTTGGAACAAGTCCTATCAGAAATTCAGAAAATTCTATTGGGCAAATGAAGCCCAAATGTATTCTGATTCAGAATTAGATGATGTTGAAGATTCATTTGCCAATAGTGATAATTCTAAATATCCAAACTATACAAATAGTATGAAGTTTTTATTGATCGGTATTCTTCTGGAAGCGATTCTGAAGAATCAAATTTCGAAATCATTGAATCTGAAGATGAGATAAAGAAACTTTAGAACGTGAAGGTAAGGAAAACAATGAAGAAATGATAGATACAGTAATTGAAAATAGTAATAAAAAACCAGACAATAAAGGTGAAAATGTAGAACAAAGTACCAAACAAAAGAGAGGAAAGGGATGAAAACATACTTTGGTATAATCTTCCAAATCATTTTAAACCCAGATTTTTAATTATTTATCTCTTAGAAATTGTTTATACTTTTAGTCCGTTATAAGTCTTCCTCTTTATTAAGGATTATACCAACGAGAGAATTAATCCCGGCAGAAAAGAGAAGACAACACGAAAAGGAACACAATACACAGATGGAGAATTTATGATCGTAATCGGAAAAACATTTATTATGTGTATCAACCGTCTTCCTCGCCTTTTTGAATACTGGTCTTCAAGGCCTTCTATCGGTAACCAATTTATAAAACAAAGCATTCTAAGTAATAGATATTTGGTGTTTCTAGCTAAATTGTCCATCAATTACCCGAAAAATCTAGAAAGAAAAATATGATAAATGCGAGGGATCATTTACCAATCATAGAAAAATCTGGTCGTCGTTGTACGGTGTGTTCTACCAAGAAAATAGTCATCAGACCAATAATAACAAAAGCGACAGAAATACGACCTAATACAGAGAGGACAAAAGGATGTTAGAAACAGCAAAGATGAAAACACTTCAAAAATTAGTCGGAAATATATTACTTACTACACATGTAAGTCACTTTTATACATAATTATCTCTTTTTCACTCATTATGAGAGGCAATTTTTATTTGGAATTCTCTTTTAATTTTTTAATTAAAAGAGCTGTCCTTTTTTTTCGAAGAGCAACTTGTAACAGATATGGTAATGCTGTTTCGTAAATACAAAGCGAAACATAATGACGGAATTAGATTTTTGTTTTGATACAGAGCAGCGACAGCCGCTTATACGTATTTCGACCTCTTTAGGTCTCCTCAGAACGGTATAGCCACTGCTCTGAACCAAAACAAAAATCTCTCCCGTCCTAGACAATAGTTATCAAAATAACTATATATGGACTTAACTACGCCATCTAAAAACAAAAAGAGAAATCAAACGATTTCTACCTAGCGAAACCGAATTCAAATTTTTACCACTGTGTTTCCTAAAACTTGCGAAACAAACAGCTGGATAAATTACTCGTTTGATTTCTCTTTTTGTTTTTAGATGGCGTAGTTACGTCCGTATATAGTTATCTTGATAACTATTGTCTAGGACGGGAGAGATTTTTGTTTTGGTTCAGAGCAGTGGCTATACCGTTTTGAGGATACCTAAAGAGGTCGAAATACGTATAAGCGGCTGTCGCTGCCCTGTATCAAAACAAAAATCTAATACCGTCATTATGTTTTATTACTTACTTCGTTTGGAGTACCAGAAACTGAATTCACTACGAATTTTGACCAGGATGAACGGCATGTGGAATGCAATTTTAGCTTCCCTTGGCGAGTAATTTATCCAGCTGTTTGTTTCGCAAGTTTTAGGAAACATAGTGGTAAAAATTTGAATTCGGTTTCGCTAGGTAGAAATCGTTTGATTTCTCTTTTTGTTTTTACAAAACGAAACGTTTCCGCTAATATATGTAATAGTTAACATCTAGCTTGTTTCTGTTCTCCTCTGACTAAAATCAAGAGTTACAGTGTAAAAGGGATTTCACCCCATTCCATTGTTTTTCACTGCTTATTGATTTTGACAGTCGTTGCTCCTTATATATATATATATATATATATATATATATATATATATATATATATATATATATATATATATGTACATATACACTGATTAGTGATAGACTCATAAAAATAGTTGCTATAAAGATTATGTGTGCATGATCCAAAGAGAGAAGTAAAACTTACAACCACTATTATTTCAGATTTTCAGATCTTGTTTTTATAAAGGAAAAAGAAATGATCAATTTTCTATTTTCTTTTTTATATTTTCTGCCATCCAAAACGCCTTTTATACTAACAAAAAGCAATCCGAACATTTATACCTTTCCACTTCCCATTTATCTCTTTCATTGAAACATCATAAATAAAAATGGCCATTTTAAAATATAGATTTCTAGAGACTATTGTTAAGCGATTGACAAATGTATTTCGTGTCGGCTTGGCTTGTCCCCTTCTGGCGTGCTTCGTGAGCTCTTTGATGCAGAAAATCGCAATTTCCGAATTTATAAGCATGTCCAGCTCCAATTTCACCTATATAGGTTTTTAAATCGACCTCAATTTAAAAAAAAAAGTGGATCGTGGCGTAGTAAGCGAAATGTTTATCCACATGCAATGAATGTTAGACTTAATAAATACGAATAAAGAAATAATTTTACTTTTATAGTTGTTAAAAATGTATATCCTATATGTATATATATATATATATATATATATATATATACATACATATATATATATATATATATATATATATATATATATATATATATATAAATAGATTTTAATAGAATTTAATAATAATTTCCGAAGTGGAGATTGAAACGTCAATAAACGTACTTTAACCTTTAATTGTGGGTTATTCCCATTTAAATAGTAATTAGATTTTAATAGAGTTGAACACAGAATATTTCATATGTTTGTGAACGGTGTGCGATATTTATATGTATATCAGTAGGATTATCAAAGGTATCTAATGGACAGAGGTATCAGATTTCGTATGATTGTTTGAGATCGGTAAAGAAATTGTTGCTTTATACTTGTTTTACTTTGACTAGTTCTCATAAAGGTTCACTTTCCGATCCTTTATGTTCAACAATAATATCCATTTATAGATTCCTCAATGAGGGATCCTTTATTTCCAAGGAGAATAACTACTTGTAGATCCCTCACTACCGAGTATTTATATCCATTTATAACGTTACTGTCAAACAAGTATAAATTTAAGAATAAAACATCGAAAACTCCACACTTCCACAAAATTTATTTATTTTCAATACAGCTGTTTCGGCAGAATGCTTTTCCCAGATGATGTATTTCGACTATGCGTCTATACTTAATAGTTTTTAACTGAATAAGTTAACCCAACAAGGACGGAGTTTTAAATTTTTTTAAATTAGAATAATTAAGCAGAATAAAAAAAATTATTAAGTAAATATTAGTTATGCTTAAAATAACAAGAAATAATCATGTTTTTTAATTTTTTTTAAACAGTATGTTACCATATGGTAACGCTACTCTCCTGTAGGATCAAAAAATAAGCACATACTAAAGATATAAGCACATACTTATAGAAAACATGAATTGATTTTGGTTAGTTACAAAAGTGAATATTAAATTAAAATCATGTATGAAAATTAACGTTGCTATTTATGCATAGTCCAACATTGCATTTAGTACACATTGTGCGAATGATAGATTTGCAGTTTTCAGTTGCACATCTCTCCTTTTTCCATTAGGAGTGTTTGTTAATAAATGTCCTATATTGTTAAAACGCACGTCATCGGAAACTCTGCTAAACGATCTATTGGAGACTTCCTTTCCTTCTTCTTCTTCAGGTACCATCTCCGCTACGAAGGTTGGCAATCATCATAGCTATTTTAATGTTTGAGGCAGTAGCTCTAAAAAGTTGTTTTGAGCTGCATCCAAACCATTCTCTCAGGTTCTTGAGCCATGAAATTCGTCTTCTTCCGATGCTTCTTCTGCCATCTATCTGTCCTTGCATTATGAGTCGCAGGATGCCATACTTCTCGCCCCGCATCACATGTCCGAGATACTGTAGCTTTCTTTCTTTAATTGTTAGTTCAACTTTCTTCTCTTTACCTATTCTTCTCAGTACTTCATTGTTCGTAACTGTATCTACCCAGGAAACTCTCATAATTTTTCTTTCTTCCTCTTTCTTTCCTTGCTAGATTCTATACCCTTGACATTTATTTTTCACAATATCTCGCTTGAACTGAAGCTGCGTCATAGTATCACCAGATTTTCTTTTCAAACTCCAACTGTTTTGCACTGAGCAGTCAATTAGCCAAGGAAAAAAGCACCACCACCGTTTTTTTCCACGAAGTCCTATACGATATCTAGATATGTTTTCGTCCATATTATCAGTGGCTTCCATTGCGGAATTATATTTCGCATAACTTGAGGCCTGCCTACGTGTACGTTTTTTTTATCGGCGTGGAAATAGCAGTTTACTTCATTCACAGGTGAAACCCCATATGCGGTTATTGCGATGGTCACTATGCTGTTATCTGCCCACCTTTGACATCAAAGGGCAATTTTTCGGAAGACCATTATCTCTAATGGTACCTATAGTAGCATATCCCATTTATTTTAGATGCCAAAGTAAACTAAAACCTGTAAAGAAAATTTCAAAATACAATTTTTGTTTTTTTAGGGCAAATTTTTTGGCATGCAAATTGAAGGAGAAGCTGATTTACCAAAAACTGGGTGATATTAAGGATTAATGTTGGGATCAGTTCCTTGGTATGGCATAAAATTAACCAAATAGCCAGATTTTGTATTTAAACTCCAGACTTGATATCCAAACCTTATAGGTTTGCTCCTAATAAATTGTTTGCATGAATGCTTTCCATAATACTTTATCATGGATTTATTTAAGCACAGCAACTATCATGCAACTTTTTAATTAGGGGTCGTAGTTTGGCAAATTTGTCAAGCATATTATCCTCACAGTACAATTACCGGAAAATAGTCAAAAATCTATCTCTCCGCATGGCTTCTTTGACCAACATGTTACCCATATCTCCACAGGCGTCCTAATAAAAATTAAAAATTTTAGCAGGAAGAGTGTTGTAACTTGATAGAATTAGAATGGCAAGAAAAACTCGCATTTCTTCAATGCTGGTGTTGAGATCGAAAATAATTTTCTGTTTTGCATACCGTTCAGTTTCCGTTATCAAAAATTTGACCACGTCGTCGTCGAAAAATAGCTCGAACATTTCTGTAGATGTTAAAGTTTAAAGTTTTTACAAGTAGGTTGTGGAAAAAGTTTTCTTGCTGCTTTAATATCGCCACGAACCCAAATAACTTTTGTCAAATCAACTTTTAAATAGTTTTCATCCCCAACACTTTCAAAATATGTCTCCTTAAATGGACCATCTTTGATCCTCATTCGCTCTTCTTCTGTGTCACTACCAAGTCCACCACCATCTTCGTTGAATGAGTCCTCATCTGTTACCTTATTATCTGGAGACTTAATGTAGATTTCGTTCACTTCTATGTCATCATCGTATGCAATTTGTGATGCCCCTTTAAGTGTTAAGCCTTTTCTAAAAAAAAAAAAATAGTATATTATAAAAGTCGGTGATAGCGTGTGCTAGCGTTGCCATATGGCAACACTCATAGTTAGGATTATTATGACAAATAAAAACTAAAATAATTGATGTCACAATATAGAGTATTTTAAATACATTATTTTGACTTTATATTATATAAAAAGCAAACACTTAATATTGGAAACAATGTTTTGCGTTGCCATATGGCAACGGGGTTAAGAATGGAAAGGAGGAGAAAGCAGTTTGTCTCAAGTTGGTCATTCAAATTATACCAGTATTTTTTAATTTATTAATTTTTATAGATTCTAATATTGTTAAAAGTGGCCTTCAGTTTGTATATGGATAATTTAAAGACGGTCATTAAAAGAATGATTATGGTCTAAAAGGTGAAGCGCGTACGTATATTCTGTTTTCTTTTTTGAAAACCTTTTTATGTTCTGCTATACGTTTGTTAGAGATTCTACCAGTATGATCGATGTAAGTTTTTAGGCAGTCGCCACATTTAAGTTTGTATACACTACTGTGTAAGTGATTTTTCTTTTGTCTCTTGTTATTCATAATATACTTGCTTAAATTACACAGCCACGCCAGGTTTTCTCTCAAAGTAGGGAGTATGTTTGGGTTTTCACCTTTTTCCAAAGTTATAAAATTTAATTTATTTATTAATCATACTCTAAACTATATTTCCAGTACACTTACATTTTTCTTTGGCTCACAAGTCCTTACAATAACGCTTTCGGCCTCTAGGCCTCTACAGAAGCTTATTTTACTTTTTTTCCGGCTGTAGACTCGTTAAGGATCATCTCTTTTTATCATCCAGCAGCAGTCTGCTATTATGCTCATGTTCCATCTCCCTTAATATATTTTTCCATTTCTTTGACGTATTGGTGAAATCTTTCACCCTGCTTTCACCGACATCACCAAGGTTTGCCGGAAAGTAGTTTAATAGTCTTGTAGTTTAAATCTCCTTTGTTACCTAGGAAACCGGTAATAACTAATTTAAAATATGTCCATGCTGCCTTTTCATTTGTTTCCATTTAGTCCACATTTATGGGATCTGTCATTAATTTTCTAATGTCCGGTCTTACAAAAAATCCTTCTTTTAGCTTTGCCGTGGATAAACCAGGAAACTGTCGACAAAGACATTTGAAACACTTCATTTCTATAGGCAAACTGTTTCATCAGCCCAACTTAATGTAATGTAATAAAGTAGTGAAAGTAACACCTATTTGGAATCCACGAGGCTTTTCCTCTTAACAGTTTTAACCCCTACTTGTAAGCTTTCTCTCAAGGGTCAAGATTTTTTTCACAGATTCACAGAGATAGCAAGGGAATTTTGTTGACCAAGCAGCATTGAAATCACTTTTAAACCACTACATAGTATCCATTTGCGGTCAGAATAGCAGAATTTGCTTAAAACCGGTTCAAGGTTCAAAGCTAATGATACTGATGTTGCTGATGGTTTTAAAATAATATTTCGTGTTTATGAAGGAGATATGTTTGATCTTTTGTGTCATAAATCTTATCGTGAACTACTTTTAAGCGGTTAACCAATATAATTACTGTAAATGGGATGTCCTAATTGAAAAAATCAATGTCAATTTCTCCTTGCGTAAATATAATGATGCGTGTTTTCAGAGCTCTGCCCGTTTCTCGATGCAAACAATGATTTATATCTCACGGAAGTGTTGTTTTTGTTAGAGAAGTGATAATCTAAAAACTAATAAATTATTCCGCATCGGGGAGTTTTTAGTTGGAAATTATATTTCCCTGCTTTCTGCACATGTACTTACGAGTACTAATACAAGTACACAATGAATATATGAATTATACATACGTGTTACACTGTATGACACTTACCTCCTTTTAATTATACTTATCAGTATATATATAACGAAGTCATAAATGCCCAAGAACTTGACATGTAATAAAAATATGGAAAAAATGATGAATCGGTTGCACGTGTGAGTCTATTTCAATAATGTTCAAGAAATCGATAATAGACTTACTCACAATCTGTTTATTGGACCTCGGACGATCGGTTTTGAACACTAAACTTTGCTGTTCATCGTCAGGTCTCTGGAAAGATTACTTAAATGCTAATTGTCGCCAAAGCGGCCAATCACAGCGAAGATTGTCACTCTGGCTGGCCAATAACAAACAGCGTTATTAAATACGTTTTTATTGGCCTTCCGATGAAAGATCGCTGCAAAGTTTCAAATAAGAAATGCATAAAAAGGCAGCGCATCTTCTGATCGGGATCAAGTCAGTCTACATCTTGACTCCAGCTAGACCTCGTTGGCCAAGTGTCGTTTTCAACTATATTTGCGTTTTAATATTACCTGAGTGAACATTTCGTCAATTTGAGAAGACTTCGCTTCGAAGACGATTCCAAAAGCTCTTTTCCATATAAATAAACACGAGACCTTGCGGCTACAATATTATTCAAGCTGACAAGAAGTATAGGGACTGGCGTTTGTTGACTGTTGAACTCTTTCTGGCCAGATAGATATCAATCTTTGAAATAGGGAAAGACAGGTTGTCTTAAAACTATTTCAGATCATGTCGAATTGACACAGTGGGCCACTAGACCACCGACGGTTAGGAGTAAATAAAAGCCCTAGGAGCTGCATAGCACTTCGTCGCCAAAACTATTCGACAGAAATAAATAAAAGTCCCTAAGAGACTTAAGATTATTTTGCGGTACGTAGTGAAGGGCCGTCGAAGAATCACACTCTGCCAAAGTTCCTATATCTCGAGGAGTGTGAACTTGGCCACAAGTTGAGTCGTGAAGGGCAGGCATCTCTGTGAGATTCAAAGCATCCATCGTACTCAAAATACTAGACAAATTATATTATTTACGTAAGACAACTCGAATTGTTTAAAGTATTCTGCATTGCGGGTGACACCTTGCTGACCACAGAGCCTTTGGTGAGCTTCTTGCCGAGTGGAAGTCGAGATCACATAAACTTCACGAGCAAGAAGACGGAGGCGAAAAACCTTTATTCCTTCTCCAGAGTGGCGGTTGGAAGTCATCAAGAATCTCAGAATACTTCGGAGGATGGTCCGACCGTACGACATATTATTGTTAATGCTAATAATATGTTGTATTGTAATTGAAAATCAAAAAAATTATTTTATTTGTTTTGTCGGTAACTCGATAGACTCTCAATTCCCTCAGGAGAGAGAGCAGGCTGAGTACACGCTCTTTCGATTGCTGTTGTTGACCTAAGAGGGTAGGGATCTCGGTCAGTGGCCATAGATGTGCTCTATGGACACTAGCTAGGAATAATGCCTTATTAAAAACACAGATAATGTTTATTGCAAGAAATAAACAACAGTCAAAGTACTAATACGAAGAATCTGCAAGAAAATATAATTATCTCCAGATCTGGAATCTGGGAGATAATTATGTCAATTAGTCTTGAACTAAGAATCTGCAATAAAGTTGGTTAGTTTAAACAACAAAGATCAGTTTAAGAACAATTAAAAATATTCAAAATTTTATGAAAAGTCGCTGAGACCTATAAAAAGTGAAAAAAATCACTTATTTTAGGACCTGAATTTCTTCAAAGTCCCAAAACCAGAAATAAAAGCTGGAAAATAAAAAAAAATACAAGTTAATTGTACTTAAAAATATAACAGAGTTTAAATAATAAACGTGGAGAAAAAGGTTATAAAGTTTTAAAGGATACAATTCTCGTTCAACGGCTAAGTCCCGTCAAGAGACTTAGCGAACTTAAAAGAGAAAATAATTTCTTACATGAACTAAAGTCCCTGAAAGAAAGTACAACATTAAAATACAAAATAATAGCAAAAAATCCGCCTAAGTCAGTAGCGACGGATTAAATGCTGAAATAAATCAGAATTTTGACTAAGTCAAAAAGATCTGAAAAATAAAACAAAAATGGCGGCGGTTTAGCACAAACCGACAAAGTTTCGCTTTGAAACTGTCAAAAAAATTCCTGTAAGAGAATATAGGTATTAGTATAAAATAAAACAAAGGTTTGAGTCTCTGGAAACTAAATCTACCAGAGGGTCTCTACTTCCCAAGAAGGCTGGATCTGCGGACATATCCTGACCAGATCTGAATTGTTGGCCATCGTGCACCAGTATTTATACAATAAAACTGGGTCAACGGTTTTAACCGTCATTAACGGTCCTTCTGGCTGTGGGTCGTCTGGACCTGCCCGACCGCCAATGCTCAACTTCGGAAATTACCATTGGCTGCAAGTTCGTTGCATTTTTGACCAATTACAATTCTGGAGTCGAGCAACAAATTTGGGAATTGCGACTGGCTGTAATTATGTTGTAATTTGACCAATCGCGAATTCCGAAATTTGCAATTGGCGACAGTTTATTATCTTAAAAATTGTTGCTTAAAAAATTCCCTATGCTCTTCTACTTACTGTATTTCAATGATTTAAATTTTATTTGATAGTGTGAATATGTAATAGTTATTTATGTACCAAAGGTATTAAATAGATGTTTATGCCCAGAGGGCGACGATGTTACAAACCCGAGGACCTCTGGCCCGACGCCCGGCGTTTATTTTTATTTTTACCTTCCTGCAAGGGGGGTTTAAGGGGAAAGCCCGAGGGTAAAAGTGGTAAAATTTTTCTTTATTTGTCTTTTTTGGGTTCCCAAAAATTCTCCATGATTCCAAGAAAAAAATCTCTGCAAAATTCAGCTTGTTCGTATGATTTTTAGAGGTCAACTCTCTGACAACTGGACTAATAAAGAATAAAAAAAAACTGGTTCCAAAAGTATATATATATATATATATACAAGGATTTCCACAGTTTTCACTGTATTCCTTCACTCAACCGTTTTTTCCAATTTTTCCTGTTTAGCCAGTCCCCTTCCTGTAGGTTTCTTCTACTCATTGCTTCGTCCACTTTATCTTTGAAAGATCTTCGGGGTCTACCTCTCTTTCTTCTGCCTATCGGGCTCCACTATCGGGTTATTCTATTTATCCATCGATTTTGGTCTGCTCTTCTTACATGTCCGTACTAGGTTAACCTCTTCTGTTCGATGTAGTCTATTATATCGGAGTTCATTCCCATACTCCTCTTAATCTCCATGTTATTTATTCTATCTCTTCTTGTTACTCTGCAGCTTCTCCTTAGGAATTCCATCTCTGTTGCTCTTATTTTGTTTTTGGTTTTCTTATTTATTGTCCAATTTTCACACCCATAAGTGAGGATACTTCTTGTCATGGTATTATATATTTTTTTGTTTGTTTTCATGCTGATGTTCTTATCCCATAGTACCGGGTTCAATTTTCGTATGCAGTCTCTTGTTTGTCCTAGTCTATTTTTTATATCTTCCTCCGTTGTTCCTTTGTTTGATATTATGAAACCTAAATACTTATACTTGTCTGTTCCTTTGATTTGTTTACCTTCGTCTATTTCCAGCTGTTTCATTTCTGTATTCTCCGTTGTTAGGTATTCAGTTTTCTTTAGGTTTATTTCCATCCCATTCTTTGTATATTCCCGCTACAGTTTTCTCAGCATAAAACTGAGGTCATCCTCGTCTTGTGCGATCACTATTTGGTCGTCGGCAAAACTTAGCGTATATAGATATTCGTTCCTTACTGGTATACCCATTCCTTCGCACTTTCTTTTCCATGGTTTCAGGGTTTTTCCAGGAATATTTTGAACAGAGTGGGGGATGTAGAGCAACCCTGTAGTAGTCCCTTTGTCATCTTAAATGGACTGCATATTCTATTGCCCGCTTTGATAGCTACTTCGTTATTCTTGTAGAGGGCTTTTACCGCGTTTATTAATCTTCGTGGAACTTTTTGACCATTCTTTTTTCTATTAGTTGTTCGACCGTGTAAATGTGATCTAAGCATGCTTTCCCCGCTGTGAAACCGGCCTGGTCTTCTCCGATTTGATCTTGTATATATATTTCTAATTTTTCCTTTATTGTTTTTCCATACAGTCTGCCTATAGACGATATAATGCTGATTCCCCGATAGTTTTCGCAGTTTTTTCTATTTCCTTTCTTGTATATTAAAGTCATATATGCTTGGGTCCATTCTGCCGGTAAGTCTTCTCCATTCAGTGCTCTCTCAAACATTTTATGTATCATACGGAATAACTTTTCCGATCTGTGTTTTATCAATTCATTTGGTATTCCGCCGGAATCTTCTGCTTTTTTGTTCTTTAGAGTTTTGATCGTTCTTTTTACCTCAGCTAGGCTTAATTCGATTTCGTCATGTGTGTAGATTTTTATTCCGTCTATTTCTGATTCTTTGAATTCGGGGCGGTCTTCCGTTAGCAATTTTTATAGTATTCTTGCCATTCGTTTTCTTTGATTTGACCGATCTTGATCTTCTCTGTCTTATTTCTTTGGAGCGACTTTAAGATGCGCCATGACTCTGAATTTCTCGTTCTTCCTATGTGCTGTTCTATCTCTGTGCATGTTTTTTCCCATCATTCATTTTTTTCATTTGCCATTTTTCTTTTCACTTCTTTATTTTTTTCCTGTATAGTTCCAAGTCCTCATAGTTTTTTGTGTTCAGGTATTTTATATGGAGTTCTTTTTCTCTTTTATGCATGTTAGTGTGTCTTCGGTTAATTTCGTAGTTTGGTGGGTGTATTTTTGGTCCACTTCTCCAACAGCTTCTAGGGCTGCTGTCTTCATGCAGGTTTTTTATGTGTTCGTATGTTTGTTCTAATGATTCATACCGAAACTCTTCTAGCTTTTGGTCCAATCTTCGCTTATATAGGTCTTTTATTAAGTCTTCTTCTAATAAATTGATTTTGAATTTATTTTCTTGTGTTGAGCACGTATTGACAGGTGTAGCCGGAGCCGTAACTTGGTTAGACTCTCCCTGGGTCGGTTTCTGTTGGGTCCATATGAAGGGGAATTCCATCCAAGCGATTACTAGTTTGTGATCTGTGCCGCATTCTGCGCCTCGCTTTACTCTCACGTCTTTTATTTTTATCGAGCTTTCGTGTTTTACTATAACATAATCAATAATAGACCTCAATTTTCTTGTTTCTTGTGTCCAAGTGTATTTGTGTATGTCTTTATGTTTGTAGAAGCCGTTTGTGATCTTTAAGTTGTTTATTTCGCATAGCTCAATCAATCTCTCCCCGGTATCGTTCATTATATCTTCTTCAAATCTACCAACTGTTCTGTCGTTTTCTTTTCTTCCTGTTCTTCCATTTAGGTCACCGGCGATAATTATTTCTTGGTTCTTCTTTCTCTTTTCGATTTCTTCTTGCAGTTGTTCTATGAATTGTTCTTTTTCTGACTGTTCAGAAAGAAAAGACTGTTCCAAGAGTGTGCCCTCAAATTTTAAAATCAATGTTTTTGACATTAAAAAAGTGGATATTTTCTATGGAATTTGTCATATATCAAATTTAGATAAGTACAGATATTTTTTCATATTATTAACATTTTTTATCATTGCCCAACTTTGGAGGACGAATTTTTTTAAAAATGGGCGGAGTTCATTTACACGGTATACTGCACCATTTCAAATACTAAAAAGTAATCAAATTGTCAAATCTGAAATTCAATTTTCTTGTTCAAATTCCCTCGACAATAATTCTCCATTTCTTTGATAAAATTAGCACCTAATGACGAAGTAGAGAAAGACAGAATCAGTGGCGGGCTACTAAATTAAAAATTCGACTAAGAAATAATTAGTTAAAAAATTCAACTCGGCGTTTATAATTTAATCACACAACTTTTATGAGCCCAAAGGCTTTTTTTAACTTTTTAAGATGAGAGGAAATGAAAATAGCTGATTGTGTTGGTAGAATCCGTAGATGATTCAGATTAATTTTAAAGAAAAATGTGGTTATTGGGATATTTTATTTTTATTTGAGAAATATTTAAAAGTATAGATGATTGTGAATGTTATGCCAATATCCATCCATATTTTATCTGAAGTAAATTTACTTCGATAACAACAAAAAACGGTTTACTTAAACCTGTAGTGATGGTATTTCACTACCTTTTATTATCTAGAATAAAGTCTAGTTTCTAACGATATTATAAGTGTCATCGGTAAAATATTATTAAAAATACAAGCCTCTTCATAATGGCATGTAGTAATAACAAACTGTTTTTCTTTGCAGAATTATACTATTAGGATTCCTATGTCATTTCTTGAGCTTAAACCAAACTGTGGCACTAAATCGTCCTTGTATTGTGTTCAAAATATCACATTAAATGCTCCAAGATAATCGTTGTCTTATGTTTCTTTATAATCTTCATATTATTCAAGATTGAAGGTAACAATGATGTTACCTGATGTTTAAGACAAAATGTGATGTAAAGAAAAAAGCCTTTTTACGATACAGAATACAACATACACAACAGGTATACAACCACTATAAACGAACCAGAAATGCAACGAGTATTTTATTTAGACAAATAAAAAGGGAACAGTGGCAGAGATTCTCCAAACAGATGAAACATGACTTTTACGGAACACAAAAAGAAATAGAAAATGATCAGAGAACAAAGAGAAGATATAAATAAACTAATAAAAACAAAACACATTCAGAAGGAAACATGGGCAGACTACTTATGATCCCCATTTGTTAAAAGTGACTATAAAGAACCAGCAATATCAGGGGTGATGACAAACGAAGAAATAATTATTGAGGAGGAAGAGGTAAAAGAAGCATTAAGGAAAATAAAAAATAGAAAATCACTAGGAGAAGACAGAAGAAGTACCAAACGAACTCTTGACAGATCGTCAGAGGACCAGATCTGGCCAAACAACTATTAAAACTGATCCAAAAAATAAAAGAGCAAAACAGAATTCCTCAAGAATGGTGATCAAACATCCTAATACCTCAAATGAGAATGAAAACAAATGGGACAAATACGGAACTAGAAAATTACAGAGGAATTATTTTTTTAACACAACGCTTAAATTAACAATAAAAGTGATAACAAAGAAACTGAATAAAGTTAGAATACTAGCAGATAAACAACAAGGTTTTAGGTCAGGAAGATCTGATATATTTATAATGAGGCAGTGCAAGAGAAATGACTAGAATACAACAAACCGTCATATCTATGTTTTGTGGACCTTAAAAAAACATTTACCTGAGTAAAATTAAAGGACATTTTCACTTATTGTACGCAAGAGAGATGTTGTACCTCTAGGAATAATTAAAATTATCGAAACTATCTATAAAAATAACACAATAAAAGTAAAAGTAGAAGAATAACTAACTCACCATATTGAAGCTGTCAATGGAATAATACAGGGAGATTTCTTGTCTCATCTATTGTTCAAATTAATTATGGATGAAATAATAAACAAAGTAAGAACTAAAAGGATAAGAAATGGAAGAAAAACAACTTAAAATAATCTGCTGTGCAGGCGACGCAATACTCTACGTGCTACTCTCTCAAAGTGAAAATGATTTACAACGTATGCTGCACCAATTTAATATAGGTAATAGAACAAGTGATAAAGTTTAAGTATCTAGGCATTACATTATTTATTTACGAAAAGCTCGAAACTGAAGTGGAAAATCAAGTGAATAGAGCAAACAAAGCCTCAGGTTGCCTAAATAAAACAATCTGGAGAAATGAAAATATTGGGAAAGAAATAAAAGGAAGAATTTACAAAATAGTCATGAGATACAGAGAGGACAAAAAGGATGTTAGAAACAGCAGAGTTGAAAACACTAAGAAAGTGATAGTGAATTGTCAACATGAATGAATCGCAATTAAATTATTGGAAGATTTTTTTTTACTCAAGTCAAAGTATCTTGAAAATACAAAATTTGTTTAATATATTAATGTTTTGCAGTGAAAAAGTGAAAATCTAAACGTCAAAATAAACTTATTTTAAAGTAAAATTATAACTTACTTCTAATAAAAACAGTTAATTAACCTATTAAAAAATCTGGAGAAAATCGGAGAGATTCAGCAAGACAAGTAACCTTTAATGTTAGGATTAACAATAAGAGCTAAAGTACCATCATGTTACTAAGAGCAAAAAAATTAGAATGAATGATGCTTTTATTTTTCTTCTGGAAGACGTCTGAATGCATTCTCCGGTGACACTGCAGCGTTTTGGCTCATTGGTGTTACCCCTTCCATACTTGAAGTCTTGAGTGGGTGCCATATGTATTTGGACTTGGTTTGCAGTATCCATATATTGCTTGTCTTCTGTGATTTAGTGTATAACTCTTAAAAAAAACATGTCTGGCTGTCTAGGTCTCTTTGTTGCATATTCTGCAGCTTAGATATCTGTTGTATGATTTCATCGTGTTAGGATATGCTTTTACTGGTGCATGTTTAGTCAATTACCCTGTTTGAATAATGATGCTTGGTATACTTCCGATATATACCGAGTGTGCCAAAAAAGGCGGGACGGCCGAATATTTCGCGAAATTGTCATTGGATCGAAAAATATAAAAAAGCGTGTTAAAAACATTTTTTTTAAATCGATCGAATAAAAACAAACATGACCTTACAACCCCCTGCAGGTGGGACAAGAGACAAGTTAAAAATGTTAAATGAGAGCTCTTATTTTTATTACAGATTTGGATTCCTCATGACAAAATAAGTTACATTTTGTCCCAAACCCTTTTTTTCAGTGCGTCACTAATTTTGACATAATATAGGATTTTAAGAATGTCGAGAATTATTGCATGACATTTTAGTTAAATTTGACAGTTGCGGGATCGTAATCCCTCTTTTTCTAATTGAAAATTATTTAATCATTTTAATATTAGTCTTTGTTCTTTCTCGATATATCTCAGCATATCTAAAATATTTTTATGAAAATACAAACAAAATTAAATTTTCACTGTAAAATGTCTGATAATACTAACCTGGAATGACAATTATTTTATCAGTTGACGTTGTGAAAGTACTGTCAAGATCGAGACCTTCTGCGTCAAATTATATTTATGCGCATCATTGATTGGATATCTATTTAGCTTATTCTAAACTCCAACCAATTATACATCCGTAAGTAGAATTAGCTTTACGATAAATAATTTTCTAAGTTCTATGTATAATAATTACAGACTCACGTTTTTTTCTGTCACTTCTAGCTTAATGTGTTATAGAGAATTCGATCAACTATGACGCACTGAAAGAAGGGTTTTAGACGAACTATACTTTTTTAATAGAAACAATTTATCCTGATATCCTAGAAAAATAATGGAATAGGTTCTAATACCGTAAAAATGCTCTTCTAAATGAAAAACCAAAAAACACGTGTTTAATATTTTTCAAAAATCTATTGTGTTGCAGAATACACAAGTGTAGGGCAAATAAGTGCTCGTCGCATGTCAGCTGATGACAGCGCGCATGACAATAGCATTAAGGAATCATGTCGAATAATGTAACGATCTTATAACACAGTGTAAGCAATGTCAATGTACAAATAAATTCAGTTTTTATAAATAATACTTTGTATAAATAAATACAAAACATAAATAATACTTTGTATAAATAAATACAACACATATTGAATGAAAATAAACATGGCTCACCGGCACTAGCCCTTGCAGTGGGACAAATTTAAGAATTTAAATATAATTATTTTTATTGCAGATTCGGATTCTACGTAAAAAAGTAGACAAGTTTGATGTGAATTTTTTTTTTCAAGAGCGGTAGAAGTCAGTACTGTATCAGAAATCTACCAACTAGTTTGTATGGTACTAAATACACATTCTCACGTATAATCTAATGCTGCAGTTAAAAATGGGGCTTTCTATTTAAGATTTTAAACTAAAAAAAAAGCCCTTCATAAGCAAGGATTTGTCTCTTCCCCTAAAACTACGTCTAGTTAAATACTACATTTTTCCGATCTTACTATATGGTATGGAGGCCTGGACGCTGACAGAGACGCTCACGAGAAAACTAGAAGCATTCGAAATGTGGGTGTACCGACGCATTCTTCGTATATCTTGTACCGAACATGTCACCAACACAGAGGTACTCCAAAGAATCGGAAAGGAGAAAGAAAGGTCAAAGAAGAAGAGGAAGACCCAGAACAAGATTCCTAGATAACATAGACCAAGATATGAGAAATATGGAAATACGTGCTTGGCGGAGGAAGGCGATGGATAGGGACGACTGGAGAAAAATTCTTGGGGAGGCTAGGATCCACACAGGGTTATAAAGCCAAAATGATGATGATGAAAGAAATCGTGATCACAATCAAACAAAGAAAGCTTGAATATCTAGGCCACATTGAGACACGATAAGTACCGTCTACTGCAATTGATTGTCCAGGGGAAAGTAGACAGTAAGCGAGGGCCAGGTAGGAGAAGACACTCGTGGCTCCAAAATCTGCGGAAGTGGTTCGGGCTCACATCGGTCGAACCATTCAGAAGCACCGCAAACAAGATCAGAATTGCCATGTTGATAGCCAACGTTCGCAACGGACAGGGCACTTGAAGAAAAAGAAACTTTTAAAATTGAACCTCCCACATCCAGGGAATAGAAGTGACGAGCCGTGTTTGGTGTCATTCGATAGAATTTTGAAAAATACACACAACGCAAAAGTCTAAGGATATTTTAATAATTTGACAATACCAATGACAGAAATTTCATGACCATATAAATTTGCTTGTACTATAATTCTTAATACAGACACACTTCTTATCAAAAAAAAATTGTAAAACTGATAGCAATACATGTTTTAGAATGTTTTTTATAAGGGACAAAAAAATCGACATTTTTATGTTTTGTTTATTTTTAATTTTAGTTACTTTATACCATTCTTGCTTAATATGTGAGTTAAAAATATTGTCTTTTTACCATGCAACGACAACATTTAACGTTGGACGAGATGAATAGAGCCGTGGGCCTCCTTCCAGCTGGTATGCGACAAACTCAAGTTGCTGATCAGCTGGGTGTCTCCCAAAGCGTCGTAAGTCGTTTGTGGCGTCGGTTTAGAGACACTGGGAGTCCAGCCGAGCAACATCCAGGACGTGGTCGCTCTACAACCGTCGCTCAAGACCGATATTTAATTTTGAATGCCAGTAGGCAGCCAACAATCACAGCACTTGAGCTGGTTAATGAATTACAGCTTGCACATAATGTAACAATTAGCAGCAGTACTGTGAGGAATCGTCTTCATGAAGCCAATCTTTGTAGTCGGCGACCACGGAGATGTCACCTCTATCTAGAGGCAATAGCGCTGCAAGATTAACCTGGTGTCAAGAGTTTCAGAATGGGACTGACAATGACTGGGCCACAGTTTTGTTTAGTGACGAGTTTAGACATGGATTTCATCTAGATTCTCGTCGGACAAGAGTTTGGAGATGACCCGGAGATGGAGAACGATTACGACATCTTCAAGAAGTGTATGCATACGGAGGTGGTACATTAATGGTATGGAGCGGAATCATGATTGACGGAAGAACTGACCTCGTTTTCCCACGTGGCTTTCTCACAAGTCAGCAATATTTGGACAATATTCTTGAACCTGTTGTGCGCCCGTTTGCTGCAGCTGTTGGAGAAAATTTTTACTTTATGCATGATAATGCTCGACCACATGTTGCGCATATTGTAACAAACTGGTTGGATAACGAGGGTATTGATGTATTGCCATGGCCAGCACAATCACCGGACTTGAATCCCATTGAGCATGTATGGGACATGCTTCAACGAAGAATTACTCCACATATGGGCAATATCTACAATGAGTTTTAATTAAAAGAGCTTCTGAGAGAACAATGGACAGAACTACCTCAAGCAGACATTAACAATGTGATTCGGAGCATGAACAATAGATGTATAGCTGTGATAAACCAACGTGGTGGCCATACTTTATTTTAAGTTTATATTTTTTCGCATTTTTGACATTTTATGGTGGTATGTGAAACATGGGTGATTTTTAATATATTTTTTTTGCTCCAATTTTCTGTTTTTTTTTGCAATTTATGGTTTGTGACATATTAAACAACAATTTAAACTACAAATTTTTTATTACTTTTTTTAAGTTGATTACAGATAAACAAAATACGTCTATTTATAAAAATATCCCTAGACTTTTGCGTTGTGTGTATTAAACATCTGTTTCTTGTTTTTCATTTAACCGTGTATTTTCGAGATCGTTTCCATAATTTTTCTAGGGTATCGGGGAAATGATATTATTTTAATTATAGCATCATCTATCAATAATTTTAAACAATTATTATTACCTGTTTTTAAATAAAAAATCCAAATCTGCAATAAAAAATGGGGATTCCTATTTAAGATTTTAAAGTTGTGTCCCACCCCATTTCCAGACGATAGTGATGAGTGTCATAATTGATGTGATTCGATAAATTTTTTAAAAATATCGAAAACGTGTTTTTCAGTTTATCGATCCAACGTCAATTTCGCAAAATATACGACCGTCCCACTTCTTTTAGTACACCCGGTATATTTCATAGTAATATTTTGTACTATCGGAGTCTAATATTTATTATTTCTATTTCTTTATAGGCAAGGTAATAAATTGAAAATTATTTATGTTTCATATAGATTTTCACTTTTTTACTTTTATTTTATCTTTTCTCACCATTTTCCTATTTTTCGAAGTTTTCCCCACTGTTTCTTATTTAAATGTAATGTTCTTAAGAACATCGACGAGGGAAAAACTTTATCCCCTTGATGCTTCTCTCATTGGCCCAGACAATACATAAAAATAATTTTAGGTCTCTAGAGCTCCTGCCGAGTATTGCCAGGCAAGAAAACCATTTCGGAAATTTAGTTTTAATTAATATTCCTCAAGGAGACTTCTTTCAAAGGTAATTTACATATTTTAATTGTCTCTTCAAAGATATCAGAGACGATTTCAAACCTTTTGCGCAAGTCGTGTGTTCATTACTGCTTTTATATAGTTTTGTCATTATAGACACGTGTGCATCGTGAGACTACAACTCATGTAACCACAAACAAAGGTTTTAAGATCGGCAATCCCATAGTGCATCCGCCAAAAGTTCATATGAAACCACATTACGCGCTTCCGTATGTATTCTGATTACTTAACGGTATTTTATTCTAAGAATCTGTAATATACGGGGTATTTCAAGTTATTTAATTAAACGTATGTATCAAACAGTTAAAAAGTTTTACGAATAAAAGGTCAATGACATGCCTACTGTTTTTTTTTACATTCTTGAATGTCTTCTGACAAACAGAAATTTTACTAAGTGACAGAAAATTTTTGAAAATATTTTGTATAATTATACAGGGTAACAAAATAAACCAAAGGTCGAAATTTCAATTTGATTGAATTAACTTAAAGGAGTAAATCCATTAATAATGTCTTTTTTGCCTGTGCTCGTTTCTGGGTATTATTAGTTCACAAATTGTTGAGAGCACGAAATATGCCTCAAACTCATAAAACGGTCGTAAATCATAGGCGTTTCTAAGGTGTTTATTCATTAAATAATAATATAATGTTTTAATACTGTTATATATAATATTGATAATATTTTATTACTAATATATTTAGCAAAAAAACAATTAAAACTTTCACGACTAATGTTGGTTATTATATTATATTAATAAAAATAAGAATTTAACCATTAACAATTTTGTAAATAAGAATATCTTATCTCTTTGGATATTTCAATACTAATCTTCGCGTTTAATCACTTTACTAGAAAACCTGGAATTCATATCCGAAGGTACTATTCGTTGCAAGATAATTAAGATGGAATTCCCCAGATTTTTAATAATATAATTATATTCGAAACTTAACTTGAAAGGGTGAAGTTATTACAAACGAAAACAATTTTTTTGTTTAGTACGTTTTTGATCGCATGTAATTTACGGCTCGTCGGTGTTTCCGCGTCTACGGCAGTAATTAGCGTCTCGAATATTTCTTTTGCGAATTATATGCAGTGTGTGAGTGATTTTTTATTCCATATACCTACGAACATATACGTACCTTTCGCTCGTGCTCGTTTTGTTGGATTGTTTGTGATGGCTTCATCATCAAGTTTTACACCGGTACAGTAAGTCTGCCTATTCACCAACAGAGAAGACTATTGTCCTGAATGTTCACGATGCTCTGGTTTCTGGCACGATCGTCGAAAGTTGTGCCAACATGACTGGCGTAGGAGAGTCAACTTTATATAGGTTCCTATCAGAAAGAAAAAAAACACGGTATAGCTAACCCAAACACAAACGAAAGAGGGAAAAAGCCTATTGAAATTGATGAATTTGCCAAAAATGGTATTCGAAGGAAAATTCATGGATTTTTTTTCAAAAAAGAAATATCAAACCTAAACAAAATTTTACAAGAAGTTAGAGACGACCCGGATTTGCCTCATATCGGACGAACTAAATTGTGGCAAGTTTTAAAAGAATTAAATTTCAGGTGGGAGAAATCAGACCGAAAATCACTTTTGATTGACCGGGAGGAGCAGATGATGTTTCAGAAGAAATTATCTAAGATTCATACGAAAATTCCGGGCTAAAGAAAGGCCCATATTCTACCAGGATGAAACGTGGGTAAACTCAGGTCATACTCTAAAAAAAATTTGGTCAGATAAAAATATATTAAGCTTTATGGAAGGTTGGTCTACTGGTATCTCCCCACCTTCTGGTAAAGGCAGTAGATTAATAATTTCTCACATTGGCAGTGAAAAAGGATTTGTTAAGCATGGTTTGTTGGAATTTCATTCCAAAAGCACAACAGACTATCACGAGGAGATGACAGCTGATGTTTTCGAAGAGTATTTTGAGCAAATGATTGAACACATACCACCAAATTCAATTATAGTATTAGATAATGCACCTTATCATTCACGACTAGTAGAAAGACTTCTAACGAATGCGTGGAAGAAACAGGATATTCTTGACTGGCTGCGGAATAAGTATCTGCCTTACGAAGATGGAATGGTAAAAGCAGAACTTTTAAAAATTGCTCGGCAACACAAATCTAAGTTCAAGAAATACGTAGTGGACAAAATAGCGGAAAGGCGAAACATCACAGTCTTTAGACTTCCACCCTACCACTGCGAAATAAATCCAATTGAACTCATTTGGGCACAAATGAAAAGTTATGTGGCTAGAAAAAATACGTTATATAAAATACAAGCTGTACGTGAATTGTTATACGAGTCTTTACAACATATTACAGAACAAAACTGGAAAGATGCAGTAAGGCATGTAATAGAAGAAGAACAAAAAATGTGGGATCTTGATAACATAATTGATGCGACCGTAGATATTATTAACCTAATTATTAACCCTCAAGACGACTCGGATTCCGAAGTTGATCCTATTTATTTTGAATTTGAATAGTTTTCTAATCGTAATTATATAAGGTAAGTAATAGTAGTTGTAATCGTAAGGTATTAAAGGGGAAAGGCGCAAAATGTCGCCTGTCAAAATGTTCAATGTGTTTTAAATGTATCCATTTTTTTTCAAATCCTGAGAAAACTAAAAAGCATTTTTGAAAAATTTAAAGGCAGAATGAAATATTTTTTAGAATAAATAAAAAGTTTTTTTTGCATGCAATATTTTCAATTAAAAATTATACTATATTTTCTCTTTTATTTTCACCCCTGTTACATAACATATTAAAATAAACATTGTAGAAGTTTTCAGGGACTTTCTGCCCTGAGTAATAATGTAATCTTTCATTCTGCGTTTAAATTTTTCAAAAATATTTATTAGTTTTCTCCGGATTCGAAAATAATGGATACATTTAAAACACATTGGAAATTTTGCCAGGCGACATTTGGCGCCTTTTTCCTTAATTAAATAAATGTATCTTTTACAAATGGCAAGAAACTTTTTATTTTTGAATAAAATAACTAAGTTTTATTAAAAAATACAATTTACATAAGTACAATTTAAAAAATATATTTATTTAGTTCAAATAAATGTTTCAATCATATACTCTACGACACTGGTCGTTCATCTCTAACCATTCAAAATACCCCCCTAATAGGATTATAAGGTATTGTATTCCTTCAGATATAAGATGGGTTAGTCGAAAACGTCTTAAACCGTCAGTTTTAGGTTGGTTTTTACTATTATATCGTATTACCTATCCTCTCTGTATTTCAGTTTTCTAATTAGGGTTAAACTTGTAGTGAGCTATCAACAAATTGTGAACCGTGTATAGGTGGCCAATATCCTTTTGGGGTATTTAGTTCCATGGCCTAATTAACTCCTTTTGAAGTGCTTCCAAAATTTTAGGAGGATACTCTAAATTAAAAAGTCGCCGACCCATCATGTCCCATACGTAAGGTTGTTATTTTTGTACTATATACTGACCTAATTCGTATCTGCTCACTTGGTTGGGATATGATAATTCTCGTGAAAAGTTTATATATGTATATGCGATAACAAGCTTATTGGTCGGTAGTTTTCAAGGTTTGTTATATCTCTTTTTCATGTATGAGTGTAATGATTGCCCACGGATCTGCAGGTATTCCTTTCACCATACCCTCATTAAATAGGACTTTTATTGCTTGTTGTAGTCTGTGCCCACCTACTTTAATAACTTTTATTTCTATTTCGTCTTCACCGGGTGCTTTGTTGTTTTTTTATGTCGCAGAGTGCATTTCTTATCTCCCACAGAGTAATTTGTGTGATGTTCTCTGATCCTTGATTAATGACATGGGCTGTTTGTCATATCATCTTAATGTGTTTTATACAAT